>NW_019723027.1:24582-106672 GCF_002891405.2 Cryptotermes secundus
ATGTATGCCGCGAATTTGGTTTGGTGAATTCTACAGTACAAACGATATGGAGAATCCATATTAATTCCACGTTACTGTTACGTTAGTCTGTACTTAACTACGTATTTCACTAAAAAATGCAACATTTTAACTCGGTTTTTGGTAGATTTTTATGTGACTAACATAAAGCTACTGTGGAAGTGCCCATTTCGGTTATGATGACATTTGTTTATAACGACACTATTTTTAGGTCACTTTGATGACGTTATAACCAAGTTCTACTGTATTTACATTGTGAGCATAATTCAGCAATTTAATATTCTAATAAAATTCATTATGACATAAAGGGCATGAAGAATTCATGTCATGATTTTGCCCTGCATTCTGGTTGTGAGACAGCAACATATACTTAGTTTTCTCTGTTTACTTCTAGACCAACCTCCTTACTAGTGTCAATTAAGGTTTCAATAATTTTTATGGTATCTGTATTATCTCCCAGTAGATTCACATAATCAGCAGAGACAAACAGCTGATGTACCTATTTAATTTCAGTTTCACCAGGTTTTCCTGGACCTTCCTAATGGCATACTCTAAAGCACAATGCTTACTGCCAAGTGTCAACCAAAGAGAGTGTTGGGAAGCTCGTCCCCAATGTCAGTAGTCTACCATTCCACAGAGTGCTGTACCCAAACACTTAATGCTCTTAAGATTTTTCCTTATCTAATGCCCAATTTGGGGGATCAATAATCATACATCTACATAAGATTGTCTTCAGCTTACTGTTCAAATCTACTGCTCCCTCTCTAGGTGTGGATGTACTCAAGACAAGAGGTGGGCTTGTGGTGGCAACACTGCTGACTTGTAAAGTGCCCGGTTCAAATCTCAGCTGGGATGACAGCTATCCAGACTGAGGTTTTGTGCTTTTCCTCCATCTCTCCAGGCAAATGCCAAGATAGTATAAGAAATCGGATAAACGCTTCCTGCCATACCCATTTCAATTCATTAATCCTATATCCAACTACTGTATGAATACTGGAAATACACTGAATTTGGAATTTACTGCCATTCTAGTGACATAACTGTTTATGTCACCAACTGATGGCACACCCTCATTCCCATACCAGACAGACGAGAAAATAATTTTCAGTCCAGACAGGAGAGAAAATTTGGAAAAATTTCAAGAACAAGAATTTTCTGTATTAGTGCAATCAGAAGTTTATATCTATAATTATCTGAATCCTCTTGTGTTATAATATCACTGTAAAATGGGTGTCGCAGACACAACATCGACTTGACAATGATATCAAACAGACAACACTGTCACAATTAAATTTATATATTGAACTGCATGTTTTGATCATGATACACCACCATGAGGTGGATTCAAAATAAATAACTGCAGTCACTAATTGCAAGTTTATTATTATATTGGATTTCCATAGATGAACAAATAAATAAAACACAAGAATGTGGCCCTTCAACCCCACACTGTCACCTGAATATCAGGTTTTGGCAACTTAACTCACTCTCTATCTGCCTTAGGACCCCACTAATTTGGTTCAGACTCAAACTGTGTTACTAATGACCAGGGCCCGGATTTTGAAGACCTGAAAATATTTAAAAAATGACCCAGAAATGTAATATGCAGGGCCCGGATTTTGACGAACTGAAAATATTCAAAAAATGACCAAAGAAATCCAGAAAAATGACCTAAAGGAGAAAAGAAAGAACACTTCACTTCCATGTTATTCACATTTCAGAGAACATATGAAGAAAAATTCCTTAAAATGGCCAAAAATGACGAGAAATACCCTAAAAAGTCCAAAAAATTACCTATAAAATTTACATTTCTGTAACCAGCAGCTCATATCCGAGATTTATACATTTAAGAGCATCGCATAGGATACAAGGAAAAAAAAATGACATGTCATCAAAATCCGGGCCCTGCTAATGACATTGTTACCTGGACAGGCAATTGCCTCGAGCACTGCTGTACGAATTGACTTGTACCAAGAACATTTACAATCTCTGTCAGTGTTTCCAAACATTCAGACAAGAAAGCTAGAGGTACCCCGTGTGACACGTACCTTTAGCACCACAGGTGATCGCAGATGGTGGGTAGTTCATGAGGCGAAGACACTGCACAGAACTTGCTGACTAGCCCCTCCAGGACTGCCAACATATAGGAACAATTATATAGAGAGCGTGTCACCAACTGTTCATCTGAACACATTATGACTGGTCAAAATTTTATTTCTATGAAGCAGACTCCTGATTCAAGATGCTTGCTTCAGTTGCAATCTGTCTTCCTACCCGACCAGACATAATACACGTAAAATGAGGTACCTGTCAAATAATATAAAAACCAAATAATAATCCACGCATACAAACGGAGTAGTTAACCAACTTCATTCATGTATATGGTAAGAAAACTATTGCCATATGTCTGCAAAAACAAGAAAAAAAACATAATATGAATGCAACAACATACGAAATAAGACATATTACACAGATAGCTTTTAGTTGTATAACTTATTCTTTTAAAAGATCTGTATCTTCATTGTATTTTATATTACTATATTGTGATATATTTGTCAAGAATCCAGCACTATTGTACCAATCATATAAAATGCAGTTCAATAGTTTAAAAATCTGGTAATTGTGTATTTGCCTGAAGATGGCTTTCTAAAAAGCCGAAACATGTAGCTAAATATTGCTAAACATTAACAGTTTCATTTTGGTGTTGTGACGGATTCTAATAAAGAATTTTATATCGAGATGCTTGATTTAGGATCACAGGAGGCACTAACCTTCAAGTCACAGACTCCCAGTAAGTCCTGTGCAACAGCCACTGCAAAACCTTGCTCGTATCTCTCAGTCTGAATTCATACAGCTCCTCGTGGGCATCTTGCAGTGAGGAAGGGCTCTTCCCAAGTCCAGGTCCAGCACCATGTCAAAACAGTAAACATCACTAAAGTTTCTTCCACATATCAGCCATCTTTACCATTTTAACACACTGCTACACCCAGATATCCTACGAGGAACATAAATTTCTCCGAAGTCTCAACCACCACTTCCTCAGTCCAGTATTATGGTATCCTTTCTTATGTGGGGTGGTGATCTCTTCAGACCTGTCAACAAGAAGTAACAATATTAATCCTCCCATAATTACATTCCCTTTATTCATATTCAGACACCGCCCGTGATATGTTGGTGCCCAGGGAATGCCTTCATTAGCCCCCCCCCCCCAACAGAAAACTGCAGTTTCCTCAAAAACAGCTTCAGTAATTTAGATTTTCTCTGTTATTCATGAAAACCGTCTCCCTAAATAGGTACTGCACAGGGAGTATCCTGAGGAATATAACGGTATGCCCTCGAGTGGCACAAATATGAAATGTCAGTTTTCTCAAGAATGGACCACCACAGACTTAAAATAGTTTATCTTCTAAGTAAGGTACATAAAATGTATACCAAACTATGCAGTCAACACAACAATATTCTGTGTTTAAAACAAAGTAGACACTATCGTATCAACATTTGTTTTTATTGACGCTACGTTTCGACACTTATACTGGGTCATCATCAGTCATACAATGATACCAGTCTCAGTTGTTGAATTGCATCTAATTCTTGAATAAGAATCCTTATTGTGCACTTGAGTGTTTTTAAATGCATAAACATGTAACATCAATAAAAGCAAATGTTGATACGATAATGGCTACTTTGTTTTAAATACAGAAAATTATTGTTTTGCAGACTGCATACTTTTGTATACATTTTATGTACCTTGTTTATAACACAACACGATGAATACTATTAAGATTGTATATTCCAAGTAGATATTTTTTTCTGTCTCTGGGCAGGAGAACATTGTGGCTGTTGAGCGCATACAAGAAAGTGTCTCATACAAGGGGAACACATGACCTCACACCTACACTTGGTTGGCTGATGGCCTTTCCCACTGTTGACAAATACAGGTTGTTTCAGGCTCCAAATACATATTTCAGAACAGAGCAGGCCATCAGCCATCCAAGCATTCTTGTCAGCTCCATGTATGCCCCCACTATGAGACAGGAAGCAAACAAATGTACTATTCTAACAATTCCTGGGGGCAAAACAGGTCCAGTACTGGTCTGGATGACATGGAGAGGAGAAAAAGCTTGCCCTTACCTGGACTTGCACTCCAAACCCTTGGCTGTGCAGCCGACCACCCCAGTGGTCTCTTCTTCAGAAGGTCCTGCATTCGATTGCAACTTCTGCCACTAATATCAGAATAAAAATGAGTTATTGGCAGAACTAACTGCCTACTTTCCTTAAATGTGTCACGGACCACATAAAAAACAAAACAAAAAATTGGAGGGGGATATGAAGACAGCAAGACAATCTCATAAGCCTACTAATATGAAAAATCTATTGGTATGGTGAAGGTCACCTAAAGACAGCAGTATATGCTACATCATATAACAATCTCTTTCAATCTATGCATAGGTGGAAGCACCTGTTCATAACTTTTGGGTTGTGATTGCAGGACTTCTGGATTGAGTTCAGATCCTCCCCAATTAAAGACAATGGCCCAGTCTCACCTGGGTTTGGAAATTACAGGCTGCACTGAGCAGTAATCCCTGTGTGGTGTTCTCTCACTTCATGGGGTATCTTCCTGGAGATCCAGTAATTAGTCGGGCCTTTTTGCATTGGATATGGCACACAGTAGCGTAGTTGGTTGAAGCACTATGCTACAAGCCGGTAGGTCACAGGTTCAAGTCCCTACGAGGTCACTGGATTTTTTTCAATTGACCTAATTCTTCCAGGCGCAATATTGTCCGGGGGTCGACTCAGCCTCTAACAGAAATGAGTACCAGGAATATTCCTAGAATATTCTTGGGGGTAAAGGGCAGCCTTGCCACCATCTACGAGCTGATTGTCTAGAAAACGTGGGAACCTCAACATTTCACAACCCTATGAGCCTCCATGGCCTGTTACAGGGATACCTTTACTTTACTTTATGGCCTCCTGCTCTATCACTAAGTTTGCCCCAGTCACTCCACTGGACTGCACATTTACTGGCATCTATTTTGCACCCTGTTCACATCCCAATCTCTTTACATCCCTTCATCTATCCCAGGCAAGTACAACTTCAAACAGGTTATGATCAACTTTTTAGTGTCAAAACTGGCAGTGATCTACCACCCCCTCCTATCGTCGTACCTCACTTTAAGCAAAAATATTGGTAAAAATAACTCAACACATGATGTTTGTTGTAAAAACAACATACATCGAAAGTACAGACTACTTTAACACGCATTTTCCCTTCCCTGAATATAATCATATTATATTACAAGTGAATTTACATGCTTTTCACATATAATTTCCTTATAGATGTATGAGATCGACCAAAAATCATCCCGCGATCGACGCGTTGGACATGCCTGATCTATCCTATCAAGCAATGTCTGAAATCCCACTTCCTATATCTACAAGCATCCCTTGTGATCATGACCCTCATCTTATTCTTTTCCTTTATATTTATTATTTACAAAAATTACAACCAATCAGCAAAAGGTGGGATCTCATTACTAGCACTGGCCTAGTCAGACTAGTGCACTGCCTCCTCTGCACGTGGGGGGGGGGGGGGGGGAAGAAGGATGGCTTTACTGCCAGTCTCGTCCACNAGCATGATGGCTCTACTGTCAGTACTGTCCAGTCAGCTGACCTTCCTTCCCTGCACATGAGTCCCTAGCCCTGGCTCTACTGCTCAGAACATGGTTCCCAGTTCCTTCAGGTGAGCTGTTCCACTCAGCCGCCCATCAATGGTTATGAGATCACCTTGCTGTCGGTATCCCCCTCACCCTAAATTCCTTGGCATGTTTATCATGGCACCTGAGCCCATCTCAATGGCATACTTCATAAATCCCTCCCATCAGCAATATAAACATTAACACCCCCTTAAATTACTCAAACACTTGAACCGAATGTTATGAAATCTGGTACATACATCATGCTACCCAAGGCCATCTCAATGGCATACTTCACAGATCCCTCCCATCAGTAATACCAACAATGAAACCTCTCCTATCCTACAGTCATCCTCACCTTCCTATGTTGCACCCTGTTCTCACTGATGAGGCTCTGGCAACAACATCACCACTTTAAATAGTTCTAATTCATGCATAATTCAGGTTCCATAAAAAACTTGAGTTTATATTATTGTTTCCCTGATTTTCTTATGCATACATAACAAAGTCTGCCCCATCTGCCATATCAAATATTCAATTTGTAGTGAAAGGAAAGGAAAGTAAGCGATCAGTTCCTCCCAGAACTTCTTGTTGAGTATTCAAGGGTTTATCTACCACAGGTTGGTGCCCAGAGACTATGAACATTCTAACCCTAAAAACAGACACCTCATTTGCCTCAGAAAACAAAATTGAGATTCCCTCAAAAATACCTCTGATTTTCATTAAATTTCACTAATTTATGAAGACATCTTGAAGAATGGAACTACACAGGTGGTACCGCCAGGAAAATAACACTACACTCTCTATGAGGATGTACGTGCAATGCATTTGCACTGATTTGCTGTTTACACACAATGATCAAGGCAGTTCGTTCAACTCTTCTCGTGCTACAACACGCCGGTGTACTGCCCATTATACACAAAGGTGAAAAGATGCACAAATAATGACAAAACACAGGCAATTCAAGATTGAGGAATCATCAGAAAATTGTGATTGTTCGATACAAAAATTTGGAAATGTACACACTGTATTTGATATGTTCAATTATCTTTAAAAAAAACAGACTTACAGGTAAAAGTGTAGAGAGCATGAAGTATGTATTTTATTTTCCTCTAGAATTTTTGCTCCGCACGTTTTGGCTCTGATAAGTATTTAGTGAGCTACATATGAGATCAACTTACAAGATGTCCAACATGCATTTCTGCATTTAAAAAGAAAGGGTGGACAACAATTCTTCACAAGTTCTCAAATATAAAATTCCATGAAACTTCATTATGTGGTTCTTGAGTTTATCATCTGTACAGACGGACGCACCTGAGTGACATGAACGAACTCCGCACTGTTGCGCATTCAATACACTGCACAACATGTAGTTTAAGGTAAAGATTAACTTCTCACTGAGAAAGGGTATATGATTTTTGGTTTTCTGAACAAAGGGCCTGTCTGCTGATAAAAAAAATGTTCAAAAACACTGAAGCAATGTGACCTGCCCAACTGGGTCAATCTGTAATGGTACGTGACATGACACACACTTTTAGTACAGGAGCTCCCTGGACGGGTGAGAAAGGTAAAGAGAGGAAGATGCTGTGTGGCTCCTGATCGCCCAGAAACTCAGCATCCTTCATCGCTGGGAAGAGCTTCCCTTCATGGACACTACTCCAAGACTGCCAACATAGAGCACACGGATAAGGCTTACACTGTGTATCATGACTGGGTTACATACTGCAATTCAGTTGAAGTGCTCTAACCTATGAGTTTGCTAATTCAAGATGATCCCCTGACACTGAGCTCAGCACAAGAAACACTAACCTTTGGTGCCCAGAGTCCAAGCAGTACCAGGGAGTGCAGAAACTTGTTGTTTGTTCTCAATCTGAACTCGTGCAGCGGGGGACAATGCTCTAGATCCAGGTATAGCACCATGTTAAAACGGTAATGATTACTGTCGTTTCGCTTACTGCGTTAATAGAAAGTGGCAGCAAAGACCTCCAAAATATCAGTACTCTTTACCAGTTCAACACAGTGCTATAATGAAAGATCCTACAAGGGACATATACTGCTACTCCCTTAGTCTCACTGTGGGACGGTAGTCTCTTCACTGAAGGCTCTCCTCAGCTGTCAGCAAATGGGAACAATCATGAATCCTCACACAATTACACTTTACAATCTGGCCTAAGAATGATGCAACTAGGTGCTGACATAATCAGTCCTCTAGCACCCCAAACAAAGCAAGTCCCAGAAAGTAGTAAACTTCTGATTTGTGTCAGGTTTAGATCTTGTCCAGTTTTCCTCAGTCCCTACACACATGCCAGGATAGCACCTCTAATCAGGTCATAACCATTTCCTTAAAACATCCTTCTAAATTCACTATTCACCCAATCATTTAATCTTCAGCCTGTTTTTTTAATCATCCCTATCAAGAAGAATTAAAATTGTTGTGTAACACCCTGTTCACATGTTCAAAATGTCCCACATTTTGTAAACTACCCATCAGAATTAAATTTTTTTTTTGAAAAAGCAACATTAGTATAAGCTTCTCTGCAGTTACACTATTTTCCATGTTGGCTGGTCTGCGGTCTAGTGGTCAGAGTTCCTGGCTACAAATCCAGAGGTCCCAGGCTCGATTCCCGGCGCCACAAGATTTTCTGAAAACTAGTGGGTCTGGAACGGGGTCCACTCAGCCTTGTGATAATTGAGGAGCTATTTCAAGGAAACAGCAGCTACAGTCTAGAAAACCGAAATTAACGGCTAGGGGGATTCATTGTGCTGACCACGCAACACCCTCTATCCCCTAAAGTTGGCATTAACTTCGCCAACAAGCAGCAGTCGCTCGGTCGGTACAGTTTGCTTACGGACTAAAACCACAGAGTTTGTATTTTGTTTTAGCTGGTCTGAGACACATTTCATAACTAAAGACTGCTAACTGTGAGATGAAATATTTCCTGCCTACATACAGAAATTCTTACAGAAAATGATCAGGGACAGCAAGCAACAAAGCCTGTGGAAAACACCGCAATTTATAGACTGAAAAAGTTACAGGCAATAAACACGAGTACAGGGAACTGACTTGACAGTTTAACGCTACATAGTCTCAGCTCCTGGCTGTGTTGCTATATAAAATAAAACAAAATAATCTAGCCCAACCCACCCTGCCTGAATGCAAGCATCTGCTGGGGTCACCCTATCATTCTGGTTTCAACTCCATTAACTCTTACACTGACATCAATGTCCTCCTTGTTTCCATTTCTATACCATTAAATTATCTTTCTATTTTGCTCACATGTTGTCAGAGTAATCACCTCAAGCAATACACAAGAACTAACCTGTACCAAGAACATTCAAATTCTCCAGAATTTTTCCAAATTGGATGAAAGAGGTACTTCTTGCATGACACACACCTCTAGTAGAGGAACTCCCTGCATGAGCGAGACAGCTGAAGAGAGGAATGGAGAGGAAGATGCTGTGTGGCCGCTGCACACTCAGAAACTTGGCATCCTTCATCTCTGGGAATGGCTTCCCTTCAACGATGCCACTCAAGTATTACCAACATAGAGCACACATATAAGGCTTTAAGACAAATTCTAAATCTGAGGGCACTATAAGTTATAACTTGGTAAAATACGTGGTGCAATCCAAGAGTTCCCAAAATTTGAATTTTGCGTGCAAATGGTTGTGAGTACATTGAAATACCACTAGGTGTCTCCCCACACACCCTTCATGAATCAGTGTGGGAAGTGCCGTCAAGTTGAGTGGTTGGGTTTATTGTTGGTGAACGTATTTCCACTGTTGTGTTTCCGTGAGTCTGCAGTTTGGCGATGGCTGACCCGAGAGAGCAGCGTGTCTGCATTAACCGCTGCAGAAACACACCAGATGTTGAAGCAAGCTTTTGGTGACAGCACTTTAGGCCAGATACAAACTTACAACTGGTATAAGCTTTTCAAAAATGGCCAAAAATCGACTGATAACAATCGTTTGGGATGGCCGTCACCTGGCACCACACCAAAAAATGTCGTGAAAATTAGGGATCTGATTCTACAAGATCATAGACTGACAATCCAAGACCTCTGTAACACCTTGGGACTAGGTTATGGTACATGTCAACGAATTTTGTCAGAGGAACTGAACATGAGGATTGCGGCGAAGTCTGTGCCATGACTGCTGCAAAATGAACAGAAGCAGCATCGCTTGGAAGTCTGCAGGGAACTTCAACAACAGCTTCAAGAGGATCCAGACTTTCTTTCGAAGGTTGTCACTGGTGACGAAAGTTGGGTTTATGGCTACGACCCTGCAAGTAAGCAGCAATCGTCACAATGGAAGAGCCCTTCTTCACCTCGGCCAAAAAAAAAAAGCTAGACAAGTCAAGAGCAACATTAAGTCCATGTTCATCTCTTTTTTTGATACTGACGGGTTTGTTCATAAGGAGTTCATCCCTCCTGGTCAGAAAATCAATAAAGAGTTCTATCGCGATGTTCTAAGGCGTTTGAGAGAGGACATGAGGAGAAAACGTCCAGAGAAGTGATACACGAACGACTGGGTACTACACCATGACAACCCACGACCGGATACGGCTTACATTGTGCAGGAATTTTTGGCTAAAAACAAGCTGGCAGTTGTTCCCCACCAACTCTACTCGCCAGACTTAGCTCCATGCAACTTCTTTCTCTTCCCCAAGATAAAAATCAAGTTGAAGGGGCAAAGATTTGATACAGCTGGGGAAATTTAAGTGGAAACACAGACAGTACTAAACACCCTAACAAAGAAAGACTTCCAGGGTGCATTTCAAAAGTGGCAGAAACGCTGGGATCGGTGCATGCGCTCCCAAGGGGACTACTTTGAAGGTGATGGTGCAGAATAAGATCCAGGTAAGACATAATAGTTTTTATTAATATATTTCGGGAACTTTTGGATTTCACCACATATTCTGATTTTCTTGAAGTGCGTTAACCCACAAGTTTGCTAAATCGAGATAATCCCACTGACAATGAGTTCAGAACTACAAGAGGCACTAACCTTTGCAGTACAGACTCCCAGAAGTTCCCATGCAACAGGGAGTGCAGAACCATGCTGGTCACTCTCAGTCTGAAGTCAGAGGCTCCTCATGGACATCATGCAGTGGAGAAAAACACTCTGGGTCCTGGGTAGAGCACCACGTCAAAATGGTAATGGCTGCTGAGGTTTCATCTGCAAGTTGATAACAAGTGCCATCAGAGTCCTCCAAAATATCAGTACTCTTTACCATTTCAACACAGTGCAACACTCAAACACCCAACGAGGCACACAAACTGCCACTCCCTTGGTCGTGCTGTGGGGCAGGTGTAAACAAATAAGAATAAGAATCACATAAATCCTCACACGATTACATATTACAATCAATCTGGCCCAGTCCCACTGACCTGTGTGCCTTGTTCCCTTGCCAGCTTCATGCCCCTGCCTACATCTGCTGATACACTTTGCACCCTATACTAAGCTAGACTCTACAGCACTCAACAATGGATTATCAGCAAATAATTAATTGGAAAGGCTGTGGATAGGCCTAATTTGAGGAACTGTTCTGCATCTGAACAAAACTAAGAAAGACCTCTATCAGGACAGCAGATCTCTATATCCAATGGTTGTACCAGTATGGATCAACATAAATTAAATTATATAATTAAAAAATGATGTGGTGTCTAAGGCCTCTAGGAATATGCAGCTACAGACTCACAAATGATGTTTAGTCGCAGACCACTAGAGATCATTTCGTGTGCTACATTACTTTCCATACAGGATGTCTTCACAGATCTGTTGCAATAACAGCCTCTTCACAGGAGCCTCTCCAGAACTGTGAAACAAATAGTAACAATTATATAATGCTTACAAGATCATTAATTATAATCCAACTACAGGTTATTCAGATGTCTTTTTCTAATGATCTTTTTTAACTACACACAGTCTGCAGTCCGCAGTTTCTTCTAACCATTTTGCTTTATAAACTCATTCTGCTTCATTTATACAGACAGGATTGTTAAAAGCTCTATTTTGCTGGGCCCCTTTGCACTTCCAGTCCCTCGCCGTGGATCGTGAGCACTAGACCGCACTAGACCACTAGACTGACTGGGACAGCCATGTGGTTAGATTCATTAGATTGTACGACATGCGTATATAAGTATTACCAACATATACAACACGAACATGAAGATCTACACATATTCCTACGTAACATAATCATTCTTCACTTACTTGCAAAACATTATGTCCACACGGTTTTCAAACGTATTAAACACATTACATATGACACGGATTTGGTAAATTTAATTTCATTAAATAAAGAAAACTTCAAAAGCTGACCAAGCAAAACCACAAAACACAATTTCAAAATGGCTACCGCCACGAGCGACCACTAGCGATCTGTCTGTGACAAAACGGATTCTCCGCACACGAAGGGAACGAAAGGAAGTAGGAGTGGTTGTGTTTGTTATGTGGTGTGAATCACCAAGAATATCAGATTGTGAAGGTATGTATACGTATGGTTTCATTGGTGAAAGCTAGTAATATGCATCTAGAATTTCATATTGAGTGTGAAGAAAGTAGCCTGAACTCCTTGACTGTGCTGCCCACATATCTGAAAAAACTTGCTGTAATTGCCCAAGTGAAAGCCTCGGAACCCTCGGAACTGTACACCTTGAAGTGATCTTCACTGGGGAACGAGAATGGAGACAGTGCTTCGCGTTTCATTATTGTGCCTGACTTGTTCTGTTTAGGGGTTATTAATGTGATTTTTGGAGTTTGGCTTCCGAAATGGGGACGACAGTGGGTACATAAATTCTGTAAGAGGATTTTGAACAGGGCGGTACTCCTGTACCGTTTCTAATACTGGGGGCGCCCCATCCATTTTTTTTACACAGTGATGCTATACATAATGTAAGATAAGGAGTTCAGGTCGTTCATTGTCATCATAGGGACAAAATCTTCTGGACTTAATCCGATTCTATGGCCGCGCCATAGCTCAAGCGGTTAGTCGCTAGCTTCCCAACGCTGCTGCCCGGGTTCGATCCCGGGTCTGGTCAAGTGGGATTTGTGTTGGACAAAGTGGCGGTGGCGCAGGTTTTCTCCCAGTACTTCGGTTACCCCTGCCAATCTTCATTCCACCAATTGCTCCACAATCACCCCCACCTGTCATCTGGGGCTGGTACAATAGGCCAGAAGTGGCCACAGTACAAGAGATTTGGTCCCACCCCACTAGCAATAAAAAAATAGTCCAATTCTAATACAGTTTTTCAAGAGAGACCTTCCTGTGTTCATTAATTGCAGAGATATAGCATTTTGAAATGTTATATTTTCCTTAAATTGTGCCAAGTTCAGATTCAGAAAAAGTCCAATAATTTTACAACAAAATAAAATAAAGAGCTTGTTCTTACAAGTTCTTTCCACAAAACCTAATGCCATTTGAGTACTTTGGAAAGTTGGGACATGAAAGGGATGAGAAGATATGATTTTATGTTTTTTTAGTGATTTGTTTAATAGTGGAGACATCCTGTAGGGTGTTGTGGCTCACACAATGTTTCAGTTCATACCTGATGTTGTTAGAGTTAAGTTGAATTTCCTTTTGTGACCAATTTTATAGTGGTTTGGTGAAGTGCAGAACATATTTTAATTTATTGTGAAGTTAAGAATGGCTGCAAGTGTCAAAGAACAAAATGTTTTAAAATAATGTTGCAATCCTCTGAGTGTCAGTCGCAGCGAAAGTTTCAAGAAATCTTGAGTCCTCTGCTGTATGGGATAATGGAAAGTGTTTCTAGTATTTAGAAAGGTCAGAGAATATGTGTAATATAGAGACAGATGTTTGAAAATTTGCCTGAAGGATTCAGGAATGAAGCAGTTGACTCTTCAAGCTGAGAGTATGTGTCATATATGGTTATAATATGAGGACTGATTGATGATTATTATTATTACATAAGGTTTTGTAAACCCAAATACATTGCATTCAGTTAAGGAGGAAACTTCGCAATACCGCTGACCACGCCCAACAATCCTCACAGATTGCTGCTGTAACTCCCAATAGCAGAATTCTAATGCACATAATATTGCTTAAGGCCCAAAAACAAATTCTGGAAACTCAGTCACTGAAGAAGATTCACTCATAACATGTAGGAGCAGTTAAGAGTCTTTGACAAAAGTGACTAGCTGTGTGGTTTGATCATATAATTTTCTTAGGGATTTAAAATTGTGGATGAAGTTGATGTAGGTATAATTACATTTTTGTTACTGTGTGGCTCATATTACTGATAATGGAAGAAAGTCACAGCCAAAATAGTGGGAGAAGGTAGGAAATAATAGACAAGTCCACAAGGTTAAGCAGACTTTCTACTCTGAATCTTTACGTCATGTCAGTAGTCAGAGTACGTGCAGCACCGTAACTGTCATTTTCAGCAATTTCCAATCATCAGGAATATGTACATATGCCAGACAGGAGGTAAATATGCAGCATAGGGGAGAGGTCCATGCTGGAGTGTGGGTTTTATTTTGCACACCCACACACACCCCCAGGTCCAGCTGTCCCTGCCAATTCATTATTTACCCTTGAATCTGGAATTTTGGCTGCAGCACTTTAGAGGCTCAGTTTTAGCATGAGTGTGTTGAACATCAAGTAGCTTTGTAGTACTTAACCCTGTTAGTGCCTGTTTTTCCATGACTTTCATGAGTCAGACAGCCTGGTGCATCTTTGATCATGTGACAAGACCACCTTCATGAAGATCTTTGGCTTTTTTAATATCCTTTCTGTAGTTGGTAAGAGCCTCCTTACATGATTCCCAATTCTCTCCCCCTTTTGGGTCTGTTGTACTGGGTTCTTGTTTCGACTGTCGACGTACCCAGCTCTGTATTACATCAAGGGACCTGGTAATAAGACAAGATTATATCCTATTGTAATGTGTCTACAGTCAGATCTGTATTTTGTACTGAGTGAATACTTTGTGATTTCCTGTTGCTTCTCTTGGAGAACATGGAAAGTAATTTTGGTTGTTATGTTACCTGTATGTATTTGTGATCATAGATCGAGTATTTGATCTATTAATGAAATCTTTATTTCAGTTACAATACTAGAAACTAACATTAAAAAAAAGACCATTGCATGGAGATATATCCTCTGTGAATCAAGTGCTCAGTATGACCACCATTATGTCTGGCAACTTCAGCATGAGCTTTGATATTATTGATTGCTCTGTGGTACATATCCTCAGGTATCCTGTTGCAGGCCTGAATGAATTGTGTTCTCAATTCCATTATGTTAGCGGCTTTTTCGGAGAAATCTTTTCCTTAAGGATTCCCCAAAGAAAGTAGTCAACATGGATTTAAATCAGGACTGTTCGGGGCTCAGTTCTGTGTACGAGTACATGCAAAACAATCAGGAAATTGGTTTGAGATGACATGCGAGTTGAAAGTGTCATGCACAAAGTTCAAAATAGCATTTGCTGTGTGCAGCCTGTCTCCATCCTGCATGAATCACTGAGTTTGTAACGGCAAACCTGTAGCAAGAAGTTGAGGCACAAAAGTATTTTGCAACATGCTTAAATAGTGCTCATTGTTCACTGTCTCTTAAAAAAATTGCCCATAGCAGTATATCAATTGAGGTGATATACACTGTAATTCTTGGTGCATGATGTACCTTCTCATGAAGCACACATGGATTCTCTGATGCCCAAAATCACACGTTTTGTTTATTAACCACACCACTCACTCGCTCATGGAGCTGAGTCCTTGAGATGCTGCCAATTGTGCAGATACTCAAGAACTTCCCAGCATTTTATGGAACCTGAAGGTTCATTACCATGTTCACAAGAGCCCTCCACTGGTCCCTATCCTGAGCCAGATCAAACCAGTCCATACCATCTCATTGTCTCTCTCCAAGATCCATATTAATATTGTCCACCCACCTATGCCATGGTCTTCCCAGTGGTCTCTTTCCTTCTGGCTTGACCACCGATATCCTATATACATTTCTCTTCGCCCTCATTCGTGCTACATGCCCCGCCCATCTCATCCTACTTAACGTGATCATTCTAATTATACTTGGAGAGGTGTACAAGTAATGAAGCCCCTCATTATGTAGTTTTGCCAACCTCTGTCACTTCATCTCCCTTCTATCCAAATATTCTCCTCAACATCCTGTTCTCAAACACCCTTAATCTCTGTTCCTCTCTTAATGTCAGAGACCAAGTTTCACATCCACACAGAACCACAGGCAAAATTATAGTTTTGTATATTCTAATTTTTATGTCATTAGACAGCAGATGAGAAATCAGAAGGTTCTGGACTGAATGGTAGCAAGCATTACCTGAGTTCAGTCTTCCTCTTAATTTCCTCATGAATCAGGTTTTGATTTATTACAGTCGTTTCCAAATATCTGAACTTTGCCACATTTCAAAACATCTATTACCTACCTTTATGTCATGATTTTGCTCTGCATTTTGGTAACGAGACAGCAGTACATAATAGTTTTCTCTGTGTTTACTTCTAGACCAACCTCCTTACTGGCAATAATTAAAGTTTGTGTGTTTTTCTTTTTGGTATCTTTAATATCACCCAGTAGATTCACATTATCAACATAGACCAACGGCTGATGTATCCCGTTTAATTTGCCCCATCTGATTTTCCTGGACGTTCCTAGTGGCATATTCTAAAGCAAAGTTGAAAAGTCGTGGCAATAAAGTGAGTGTCTCCTAGTTTTAGACCATTCTAGACAGAAGAATTATCAGACAAGTGTTTACCTATATGGACTTTACTATGCATTTCCTAACTGAATCATAGGCTTTCTTGAAGTCTGTGAATAGCAGATGTACTGTCTCATTGTATGAGTACTCCCATTTTTTCTCCAGTATCTGACAAATGCAAAATATCTGATCAGTAGTTGACATGTTATGGCAAAACCCACACTGATGATCCCCAATAATTTTATCTATGTATGGACTTGATCTTGGGAGAAGATTATTGGATAAAATTTTATATGAAGTTGATAACAGTGATATCCCCCGATAATTAACTACAGTCAGTTTTATCGCCATTCTTGTGAACTGGTACAATAATAAGACTCCTTCCACTGATCAGGCAATTTTTCCTTATGCCAGATAGAAGTAACAAGCTTATGGATCTTAGAATGTAATTTTTCGCCACCTGCTTGAACAGGTTCTGCCGGAATTTGATAACTACCTGGCGATTTATACCGTTTCAATTTTGCAATAGCACTTTCAACCTCAAAAGGGCTAGGATCAGGTACTGACAGCTCAGCTATATATGTATTTCTATCTTCCTAACATCACTGACCCTGTGTGCATTCAATAACTGAGATAAGTAGTTCTTCCACCTATTCAAAATGGTATGGGAATCTGCAAGCAGTTTCACCATTCTCGTCCTTCACTAAGTTAATTCTAGTTTGGTAAACCCTCTTCAAATCATTTATTCTTCTATACAGGTCTCTAATGTTCTTGTTCTTACTGTTCATTGCAAGCTCATATTGTGTTTCATATATTTCCTCTTTTTATTCCTGAAATGTCTGTTGGTTTCATGTCTTATACTCAGATTATCCCCATTTATTTCACTTGGATCCCGTACTCACTACAGTTTAGTTTGTTTCCTTTGGTCTAATAATTTTGAGCATCTTTAATTAAATCATGGCTTATGTTTGTTCATAGTAACCTAGACTCTCTTTGGCAGAAATGTTGATATTCTCTCTAATACTTTCCCAAGCTCTGTTAACATCCACCTCAGTGTCTTGAGTTTTCCAAAGCTGCAAACCTATTTGGGAGTTCAACACGATTCTGCGTACTCTCTACCTTCTTTAATTTCCTGAGATTGAACCTCTGCATGTGAACTCTGTGTGACGTTTGCTTACTCACTGCCAGTCTTTCCCTAACCTTTGCCACCACCAGGTACTGGTCAGTATCACAATCTGGTGGCCTGAATGATCAGACATCAGGTATACACGAATGCTGTCTCCTTTATATCAAAATACGGTCAATCTGGTTATGCGTCGTCCCATCAGGAGATGTCCAAGTACATTTATGAATGTTACAGTGTGGGAACATCGTACTTTTAACCGTAACATTTTTTGATGTCGCAAAGTTTACTACTCTAACTCATTATCATTACTAATTTCGTGCACACTCTCATTCCCATTCGTTGGTTTGAAAGTATCTTCCCTACCTACTTTGGCATTGAAATCTCCTAACAAAATTTTTATATGATACATAACGAAATATCAAATATGTGTTCTAGTTCTTCGTAAAACCTGACGTTTATATCATCAGTTTTATCTTCTGTTGGGACATGAACATTCAGAACGATATCACACCAGCAGCCTCTTACTGTTATCTGTGATATCCTTTCACAAGTGAACTCCACCCTCTTAACTGCTGATATGATTCTGTTATGTATGAATAAACCTGTACCTAATTCATGATTTTCAGTCTCCTTTCTATATAAAAATATATATTCACCTGCTGGTTCGGTGCCACCTCCACCCCATCTAACCCCCCTGTACTCCCACTAAATGTAACTTATATTTTGAGATTTATTTCGCCACTGCCCTGAGCGAACCTGCAATTTACATACTTCTAACATTCCAAGTACCAAATTTCATATCCATATTCTTTCACTTAGGTCATTTATCCAAGGATTCCATCCAGGTCTGAGGCTTCTTGCAAATTTTCGTAACAAGATTATTTTTATGGTGAGGAGTTGTTAGCCCCATGCCCAACCCCAAAGCTGGAGGACCACCCCTTGTCGGCTGTCCGCGACTGCTTCTTCAACATGTTTGCAGCTACCATCTATTTTAACCACACCATTCAGGTGGAAATTGTGCCTCAGCAGAAAACCAAACATTGTTGAACAGTACCTCATTAATCTGAGTCCATCCAGGACGTACCATTCTTTGAAATTTGTGTGTTTTGAACTGTTAAGTTTTGGCAACACTGTTATTTGGTATGGATAAAAATTCAAATAACTTTTGAATATTCGTTGTACCAAGTGCCTGGATGTCTGTAGATGTGCCGCAGTCTTCCTTGTTGGTTTACTGGGGCTTTTTTGCAGCGCCACTCTGGCATCATGAATTTTCTCCAGAGAACGTGCAGATGAAGGCTGGTGACATTTTGTCACCAACATTGAACCATCATTACGAATCTGTTTATAAAATTTATGAATTGTTTTGAATGAGAGCGCCCATTGCGTTTGAAAATGGGCATGAAACTGCCTCCATGTGACCACAACACTTCTAATTTCAGTAAAGAATGACACGTTTTTATGCAGTGTTATACAGACAGTTTTCCTTTGTCAACCATCTTGTGTAAACTGGAGCCTGAGCAGGAACAGCGTGACACTAGCACACTCAGTAAGAGTAAGAACTAATCTCCATGATCTACTGTAAGTGTGTGTTACATACACACAAAACATTGTTCATTGCATGGTTGAATAATTAATACTGAATCAAATACTGGACCATTTTGTGCGCCACTCTGTATAAAGAATTCTTATCAGATTCACGCAGACTTACCATGTTGCCTGTTTTATTGGTGCCTAGTATCAGGTTGATAACCTTCCTATTGCAGTGCTGTATATTTAGCAAGCACGTTTTTAGAGGGTTGAGATTACATGCCTTTCTTAAAGAGGAGGAAAACATTAGCATACATTTTGGGGAATGGAAGGACAATCTTCTGCTGACAAAACCAACTTGTAGGCTGTGTGCTGCCTATGTGCCATGAGTTAGACAGCCCTTCTGTCAAATATCTGGAAGACTTCTTGTTTTCTGGGATGTGATGTGATGTGATGGAGATTGCAGGTTCCTCTGAAACATTTGCTTATCCTACTAACTGTAAGAAGACCTCAAGTCTCACAAGTGTGTTTTACTGCCCCCCTGCTATTCATTTATCCCCATCTTTTGTTCATTATCGTTTATTATTTTAAAGCATGCTAAACCCTCTAACTTATTTCCAATATGCTTGTTTCATATTTTATCAACAGATTCCCTAAATGTTGATTCTAAAGGGGAACTATGGCTGAAAGTTTGGCTGATGGTTTCTACGCCGCTCTTGCAAATGTGAAGGCACAGCAGGATTCTAGGTCTGGCGAAGAAAATGTGCAGATAAAACGCTTGTCAGCCCAGTCTGTAAGCACAGAGAACCTTGTTGGTAATGAATTACAATCCAGGAAGAAATCGAGACCGCTGAAAAGAGATACTTCTTTGGACCATTTCGGGAACACTTCAGTAATAAAGGATAATGGAAAGTATGAAGCATTATCTAAGAAGAAAAAGAATATTTCCAAACCTAGAGAATGTATTCTACCTCCTACAGAAGACCAGACATTGGGTGGCATATTAAAATATGAACTGTTTCCTGGAAAGGGAGGAAATAGAAAACATGATGGAGAAAGAAGTCAGTCTTATTGTTCTGCTGATGATGTTGGATGGAAGAGAGTGCCTGAACATAAGAATAGTAAAAGTAGAAACCAGAAGCCTAATTCTGGATGCCTGAAGGGTGAAATTATTTCAGATACCTTTCACAAGGCAGGAAAGTCTTTTGAGACACAGGCAGGTCATGATAGACTTAATACAGAAGGAGGGCATCAAAGTGGAGGTCATGCTGCTCCTACACAGGAACAATATCAAAGACTGTCACAACAAGGAGTGGAGCGAGAGTGTGTTCTGGGGTGCAGACAGCTTGAAAAACTAGCTGATGAAGAGCCATATGATATTATTATGGTGTTAGCCAAACAAAGGCGTGAGTTTGAAACACTCTTAAAACAGCCACTGAAGCCAGATATGTTAATTCTAATTGTAAGAGTTTTATCAAAACTCAGTAAAGCGGACTTGGAAGAAAACAAAGTTGCTGTTCTGTCTCTGGCTTGTATTCATGAATTTCTTGAGCAGTTGTCACAACATATAGCTCTTATTCCTCTTGAAGTGAACAAAAAGAGGAAAGAGAATGTTGGAAACTTCTTTGAAGATCTTATGACTTTTCTGGAAACTGTTGTTAGTCTCCTGCCAAGTAAAGCAGTTCAAGGGTGTGGAAAAATTTTCATGATTACTGATATGTTGATAAAAAATTTTGAAGGACAACAGCTTTCATGGTCTAATTTTGATGAAGTGAAGGCAAAATTTGTGCATATCAAGGCTCAATATGAAGTCTGTATTGAAGATGAAAAAAGGAAGAAAAAGGAGGATGTGAATATATGTGCACTAGAAATTCAACAGGATGACTTCAGGAAAATAAGCATATACCCAAATGCAGAAGAGATCCTCGCTGAAGAGCCAGGATTTGTTAGACCAAACATCATTGATGGGGCATATGAGAGTGTGAATCATTATCTTGATACTCAGTTTCGTTTGTTGCGTGAAGATTTTGTTTCACCTCTGAGGGAAGGGATTTCAGGCTATATAAACATGACCAACAAGAAGATGACTAAAAAACTTACAAGTGTAACAATCTATCATAAGGTGGTATTTCTCACTCGTAAGGTTATAAAGGACCAATTTGGACTGGTTGTTTGTTTTGACCCAAACAAGCGTCTCAAGAAAGTAAACTGGGAGCATTCAAAACGACTTTTGTTTGGTTCATTAGTTCTGTTTTCAAGAAATGACTTTGCGAATGTAATTTTTGGAACTGTGATGTACAGAGATCTGGAGGATCTAAAGGAAGGAAAGATTGTCGTCAAGCTGTGTGAAGGCTCAGATGTTTGTGACTATATTGATTTATTTTCAAATGAATTTGTGATGGCCGAATCACAGGTGTATTTTGAACCATATTACCATGTTTTGAAGGCATTACAGACCATGAAACAGGAATCCTTCCCAATGGAGAAGTATATCATTCATGCAGAAATGTCAGCCGATCTGCCGAAGTACATGTGTTCAGAGGGAGGCGTCCTGTTGGATATAGATGGTAGGACAGTTTGTGTTTTGCAAGATGATTCTTGGCCAGGACCATTGGAATTGGAACTTGATGTTTCTCAGTACAGGGCTTTCAAATCAGCCCTTACAAAAGAATTTGTCATTATACAGGGACCACCAGGAACAGGGAAGACTTTTCTAGGACTCAAAGTAGCCTCTGTACTCCTAAAAAATTCCCCTATATGGAATGCTTCTCGCAATCCAATCCTTCTAGTGTGCTACACAAATCATGCCTTGGATCAGTTCCTAGAAGGACTTATTGCAGTCACCAACAAAATTGTGCGAGTTGGTGGGCAATCAAAGAGCAAAATTCTAGAGGGCTTCAACTTGAGAGAGAAGCGTCACAAGCAAGAAGGAGATTTGTGTGATGAAATAAGAGAAATCTATTACAACATATCTGGTATAAGGAAAGTCATGCAGAGGATTCTGTATTATCTGGAAATGATTGCCAGCCACCAAGGAATTATTTCTTTGTCTTTTCTAAATAAAGTGGACATAGTTCGCGATCAACATTTAGATTGTTTTGCATCTCATGATAAGATGCTTACTGAAGAGCGGTTTACTGAATGGCTTGAATATGGAATGTATGATGATGTGCCTCCATATGAGGCAGAAGGATATCATAATGAGAACCGGAGTCAGAATGTTGTAGATGATTTGGAATCACAGCCTGACGTTCATCGTTCTTTTCTGACTTTCACATTAGATTTAGAGATGCTTGAAGGAGACATAGAATGGTATGAGTTACAAAAACAGTACCTGCAGACACAAATTAGAGAAGATGCAAACCTTGTTTACAGGATGCACATGGTGGAGGATATGTGTGAGGACTTGAAACTGAGGTTGAACTATATCAAGAGACAGCTTTGCCATAAGGGGAATGAAAACAGGAGTACAGTGGAACGTCTTTTGCAAGTAAGGAACTTATGGCAATTGCAGGCAGAAGAAAGGTGGATTCTCTACAGATATTGGGTGGACAGATTCAGAAATGCTTTGCTTGAGGAGTTGTGTAAACAAGAAGAAGAGTTACGTCGTGAAACCAGGATGTATGAAGAAGCGCAGCAGATGAATGATCTTGACATACTTAAAGATTCACTGATTGTTGCTATGACGACTAGTGGAGCTGCCAAGCTGCATTCCTTGCTGCAGGCTCTTAAAGCCAAAATAGGTAAGAAGAGTTATGAGTATTAATTGTCATGTAAAGTAATTTGTACGGACAGTTTGTCATGAAACTCTTGACTATTGTGTTTCGTGTTAGGGGAGAGAATAGAAACTTTTTCAGATTTCCTTCCACAATACAGAAATTGTTGATTATTTAAAGATAAATTATATCCTAAAAGAATCAAATGTCTTACGTGAAAGAGTGCATCTTTTTGAATAGAGCACGGTGTTTTACAAATTTCTACTATGTACTCTCTTCTTTAAGAACTGTTAAATTTAGGAATACAGTGAAACCTCACTAATTTGGAATTCATTATAAATTGGATAACTTCTTTTTGTGCATTAGAACCTTGATAATCACGATCAGGAAGTTGTAGCGGAAGAACAGTGCGAAAGGGGAACGCAAACCAAAATATTTATTTCATGATATGCAATCTAAGTTTCAAAATAAAGTTGTATTGCCTAAAAACACACTTGAAGTCCTTTTTATAAGTTCACTGAACCTGTTTTCAGTAGGGCTTCTATAATTTTGGTCTTTCACTAATTTAGAAGAAATTTCGCTCACAGTTAGTCAGAATTAGTAAGGTCTTACTATGTAATTGTTCCCTTGTGTAATACTTATTGTGCATTGAAACGGGCCCTCATGTACATTGGAACTATATCCTAACTATGAAAAGGGAACAGCAATTAGTAGCTCTCTCTGACTGGAGTACAGTTATTGTATAAAGCAGAAGGAATAGGTTCCCTTACCATGAATTTTACTTCCATATGATTTTACATTTACTGCAGTTTATTCATGCCCCTAAAGTCTGCTGTTTAACTTCTGCCATGTGGATCCCCCTTGTCAGCACTCAAGTTACCAATTCACAGAGGAGATCTGTATGATGTGACAGATTCTTCATGGGTTTCTATAAGTGCCTTGAGTGTTCAATTTTCACTCTACAGATGGTGCTAGCAGTAGGCACAAACTGGTTTCACAAATTCCATGTTTTCAGTTTCAGTTTTCATGAACTTGGTTTATTGTTTATGTTTATTGCATAAAATTTTCGCCTCTTTTTCTATCTTTGTTTCAGATCTGTGCATGCTTTATCACAATTTTTATTTCATATTTTCCTGTTATCTCCCTTCAACAAAGCCTCACCTCAGGTGTACTCATATGTAGCTGTAGTTATGTGATACATACTCTTGACAAAGGTGAAGCCTATTCATGAGTATGTAAGGATTTAGTTGAAAAAAAAATCTCTGGTCATGAGCCTCAATCGGGCTTGGCACAAAGATGAACTGATTGGCGGTGAACTCCCTGTCATAAAGTAAGTGACTCAGACATGGGTTGTCTAGTGATTGAGGTTAGCTCTTCCTAAGGACACAACAGAGTGAACATAATATCGTAAAGAATAATTTTCATGAAGAATGCCATCTTCCGGGTTGTGGCGCTGTGTAGGTATTGTGCAAACTGACGTTTCGGAGGAATGTATCAGCTGCAGTCACCTGCTCACATTTCTTCCTCGCTCGTGGATTTTTATACCCTGAAGATGGAGGTGATACGTTCCTCTTGAATGTCAGTTTACACAATATCTGCATGGTGCCACAGCTCAGAAGACAGCATTCTTCATAGTCACCGCTGAGATCTTAAATAATTTTCATGTCAGTTCTGCGATCCAATATTCAGTCTTTTATTTATTAAGTTATATTAAATATAATTTTGCAAGTATTGTAGTGTGTCTGCGTAATAGATGAACTGTGTTATTGCAGTGATTGTTGAAGAAGCAGCTGAAGTCAACGAAAGTCACCTTGTTGCATCTCTGACACATCACTGTGAACATCTCATCCTTATTGGTATGTTCTGTCAAATAATATACTCAAATAATGAACTTCTCTTTTACCAATATAAGAGTCAATTTTACTGACCACACAAAAAAAATGTGTTGTGTGGTCGGTAAAATTGACTCTAATATTGATTAAATACACAACAGGATGCAAGAAACAATTAAAGTTCTCTTTTACCGGTGAATGCTCAAAGTTAAAAAAAAAAGTAAAGCTATCCCTGTAACAGGGCATGAAGGCCCATAGGGTTGTGAGATGTTGAGGGTCCCACATTATCTAGAGAGACAGTCGGCTCCCCAGGAAAATTATTTATTTAATTCCTGGTACTCATTTCTGTTGGAGGCTGAGTGAACCGCAGGGCCATAGGGCGGCCAGAAAGATTAGGTCAATTGAAAAAATCCAATGACCTCATCGACCTTCCGACTTGTAGCATAGTGCCTTAACCACTATGCTACCATGTGCTCCCCGGTGAATGGCCATTGCACCGTAATTTTGTTTTCAAGTTCTTTTTTCTATTCAAAATTAGCTAATAACCAATGAATCTGCAAACGTGATAATGCATAGGAAAAGGAAATATATATATATATATATGTGTGTGTGTGTGTCTGTGTGTGTGTGTGTGTGTGTCCTTAAGTTATGATGTGGTTTTTAAGTTAAACCGTTTTGTAAGAGTTATGATAGAAACATGAATCCAACTGTGAACATGTGGCGTACGGTCTGATGTAGCTCCATAGATGCATAGTCAGATCTAGAGATAAAGATTGGAAGATTTCAGACCCACTCTTCTGCTGTACTGACAAACAAAAATTCTTACAATATTATATTTAACCTTTTGACGTGGTCATTTAAATTCCGCGGCCGCGGCTCCTGCGGTAATATATTCAGCCGGCCATTTAAATTTTGCTCGAAAATTATTTATTCATCATTGTTCTTAAATTCTATGAGATAGGAACATGAAACTTTCACTAAAATGATCTTAAAAGTTGGTTTTATAACCTTGCCTTATAATATGAGCACCCGGTATCTCGGCTATGTAAGCAGGTGACGCCTTGAAGCATTAGTCTAAACACAGAGCTGGCTCTCGAAACGACCACCAAGGTCAGTACGATAAAATGGCGTCAACTGGAGCGATAATGAGTACTTTTCCCTCCCCCACACACATCCGTATCGTCTCAGGGGGTGACCACAGTGTTCTGCCTTAAATTGTGGCGTATTTCTAAGAAATGGGTGCTATGTACTGTGCGAAAGCAATCGATTTTACGAGAATAACATTTTGGACAACCCTCTTCTAAGAATTCCAATGGAATGTGTTTGTGTGGCCAGCTCAGGGCAATATGATATTATATACAACAGCACACATCACCTCTCTGGTGTTTATTACTTCACAAGCAAAGCAAATACGCCATTGAGTGACGAAACCGCTACAAGAAGCAACACGAATTTGCTGCAAGACAGGCATATGTAACGATGACTTATCTCAGCTAAACTCGTTGGCTTAGTATACTCTGTTCTTGTGACAACAGGCCAGCGAAAAATCTAACAATCTACAGCAAAACCATCAATTATTATAGGCGTTATAACATAGGTGTGCAGCTGGACGAAACATACACGCCGAACCCCCCCAGACGATTTAAATCCCTGACGAAACATACACGACGAACCACGGCAACGGGTTAAGCATCCTGTTGCACTCTACACAATATATGACACAAACTCTGTCCTAAGTGCAACAATTTATTGTAGTTCTTTCATCTTCCTTTCTTCTATACTACATGTTTCGGCCGTAAATGGCCATCATCCGGTGTATATTCTCACGTAGCTGCTACACTGCACGTAGTTTAAAATTTAAAAAACGCCAGTCTTCCCAATTGTTCACTTCTCCATTGCTAACAGGTTTCGATATATCAGAATCCTCCCCACTGATATCTGTCAGATATGTACAAAATCTTTGTTAACTAACCAACTCCATTGAGCTGAGTCATCGAGAAGCCTCTGATTGCTCCACAACTCGAAGAATTCCCAAACATTTAATGAAACCAAAAGGTTCATGACAATGTTCATAGGAGCCTTCCTCTGGACCTATCCTGAACCAGATCAATCCAGTCCATACCACTACATTTTATGTGTCTTAAGATCCATTTTAATATTATCCTCCTTCCTACATATTGGTTTCTTTCTGGCTTTCCCACCAATATCCTATATGCTTTCCTCTTTGCCTCAATTTGTGCTACTTGCCATGCCCAACTCATCCTCCTTGACTTGATCATTCTAATTATACTAGGCAAAGAGTACAAGTAATGAAGCTATGGTATGGAATTTTTTATTTGTCTGTCCCAAAAATTTAACTGTACCATATTTTCAAAGGGCCTGTTATCTATCTTTTAATTGTGATGTTGCCCTGTGTTCTGGTGACGACAGTAGAATGTAATTAGTTTTCTCTTCATCTGCTTATAGAAACCTCCTTCCTGGCTTCAATAATTAAAGTTTCTATGTTTTGCTTTATGGTGTCTGTGTTAACACCCAGTAGATTCATATCATCAGCATAGACCAGCAGGTGATATGTCCCATTTAATTTCAGTCCCACCTTGTTTTCCTGGACCTTCCTAATGACATATTTTAAAGCAAAATTGGAAAGCAGTGGCAATAAAGCATCTCCTCTTTAGACCATTTTGAATAGGGAACATGTCAGACAAATATTTACTTATACTGACTTTACTACAGGTTTCATTTAAACACATTTTAATAAGCATACCCAGTTCCATGGGATACTCCAACCTCAGTGAGAATGTTGTACTGAATCATAGGCCGTCTTAATTCCATTTTTGAGATAAGTGACAACAGCTGAAATGATACCCAGATATTTAGATTGCCGAATTTGCGGTAGCAGCTATAGTCGGTCAGTGTAATGACAGAATTCAGCTGAAGAGAGGTGGGGAAGGCAAAGTTGTCCCTGTGCTTAACTAATTAAGCACCTCTCCATGAAGACGTATGAGGGAGTGATTGGATGTATAGATCCACGTTTTCTTGACCTTGGCACTAGTTTGAGGTGAGTGGTTTGCTTCACTCCCTGGCCGCTTTACCCCCAGGGAGGAGAGAACCCGGTACCCATTGGATATGAGGCTGGGTGGGTCCCCAAAGCCAGTTTGGATGACTTGGAGAAGAGAAAATTCTTGACCCTACTGGGACTCGAACTCCAGCCCCTTGGTCATCCATCCCATAGCCGGTCGCTATCCTGGCTGCTCCAGCTGAAGATGTGAGTAGGGATAACCCTTGGAACACCAGCCAATCATCCGAGACCAAACCAAACGAAACCATAGCAGACCAGACCTGTAACCAATAATCAAAGTTAAACTTAATTTAGGTAATTAATCAGTTCCATGGAGCAGAGACCTTGAGAAGCTAGTAGTCGCTCAGTTAGTCAGGAGGTTCTCATCCTCTTATGGAGCCCCAAATTACATCACTGTGTTCACAAGGCCTGCAGCTTGTCTCTTTGGAATCTGATGCATCCAGTCCACTTGCTGTCACCTTGTTTCTTCAAGATCCATGTTAATATTTTCCTCACATATTTGTCTAAATCATCCAGATGAACTGTTCCCTCCAGGTTTCCTGATTAAATTGTTGTATACATTTCCCCTTCTCAGCTTAGTAATCCTGATATATTTCCTGTATCGTGGAACTTCTGGGAGAGTTGAGGTTCTGGTGTTTTTGTGGGGCTGTGAGGGTTACTGTCATCTGGGATGTGGTGTTATATAGTCTTATTAGTATTTACTGATATTAGAAGGGTTTTTACCCTGAAGATGGAGGCAAGGTGTTCCTCTGAAATGTCCTCACTAAATGCATGCCGGACTGCATGCTGTCACATCCCAAAGATTGTCATCTTGCTCTTTATGCAACTTTCTACCAGAACGTTAAATGTACCTGAGATGATTAAAATTGTCCATCATAATTGCTGTTCGATGCCAAGGGCGTGTAGCATTTTTTGTTAGGTGTATGAACAAGGAAAGCCACAGCACAGAATAACTATGAAAATGTCCCCTCACTGCATGATGTAAGATGTCTTTGCCCTAATGATAACGTTTCCTATGAATTTAAGGGTGTTTTATTTTTCTTCTTTATTTACGAAGGGGGACCCAAAAATAACCGGAACCGACCTGTTGCGCGCGCATGCTTTGTAGTTACGAGTTGTGCTGTTGGTGGTGTTAGCTGGGGGTCTCCCGCGACTGTTAGTGAGCTGGCGTCAGTCTGAGTTAAGTGGTTTGTCTGTGGTGCTCTGTTGTGTGCGTTCCTGTTTCAACCCTTTGGCGATTAGTGAGATGGCTGACCAGAAGGAACAAAGAGTGTGCGTGAAATTCTGGATCTGGATGCTTCGGCAAGCCTTTAATGATGATGCTTTGGGGAAATCACAGGTCTATGAGTGGTTTTCCCGTTTCAAATCTGGCAACATGTCAACAGAAGACATGCCACGCCCCGGGCGTCCTTCGACAGGAAGAAATGACGAAAACATTGCCAAAATCAAACGTGCAATTGATGAAGATCGTCGAAAGACCATTAACCAACTTCCTGAGGAAACGAACATCTCATGGAGCACGGTCCAGCGAATTTTAACCGAAGGTTTGCACATGAGACGGGTGTCTGCAAAATTTGTTCCTCGCTTGCTCGGAGATGACCAAAGAGAAAACCGCGTGAATGTTTGCCGCGACTTGAAGAGTGAAGTGCAGAACGATCCAGAATTTCACGCACACTCTTTGTTCCTTCTGGTCGGCCATCTCACTAATCGCCAAAGGGTTGAAACAGGAACGCACACAACAGAGGACCACAGACAAACCACTTAACTCAGACTGACGCCAGCTCACTAACAGTCGCGGGAGACCCCCAGCTAACACCATCTAGCAGCACAACTCGTAACTACAAAGCATGCGCGCGCAACAGGTCGGTTCCGGTTATTTTTGGGCCCCCCCTCGTATTTTTGCTTTTCCCCCATCTGTCTTTTCTGACTGATGCCGTGATAAAACCTTGAAATAAATTCTATCGTCATTGATCCTATACCATTCCTGGTAATCTGAGCATCTCAGATTCTTGCAGACATGAGGGAATTAAAGGTGAAGGATGAAAGTGAAACTTGTGCCTGTGTTTATACATCATCTTATGAAGATTTATAAGGGGAGTGGAGGCAAATCTCCATTTATTCTTCTCATCACTGGGTGAAGATGGTGAGCTTTACACTCTGGCTACCTCACCTCTGGAGACAATAACCAAATGATGCACATTGTACCAGTTTGACTCTGTGTGGTTGTAACTCTGTGGTTTGTATGCAGGAGACCATAAGCAGTTGCGACCTTCTCCTGCTGTGTACAGACTTGCACGTGACTTCAACTTTGATATCTCCCTTTTTGAGCGGATGTTGAAGAATAAAATGCACTGTGAAGTGTTGAAAGTCCAGCATCGTATGAGACCGGAAATAGCAGAACTAATTGTTCCGGCCATCTATCCAGGGTTGCTGAATCATAACTCTGTATTGCAGTATGAGAGTGTCCGTGGTATGCTGAAGAGTGTGTTTTTTATCACACACAATCATGCAGAAGAAGAGGTACATAACATTTCAGTTGTTATTGCAGTTCTATTTTAAGTTTTCTGAGGATTAGGAAGTCACAGAGGCTGTATATGAATTATCTTTACAACTTTACTCGTGAATAAAACAGTGTGTGAGAAGACATAGACACATTGTAAGTTTTGAGGTTTTCACGGCGATAACTGTGAAGAAAGTCGTCTTCTGGGATCTGGCGCCGTGTATTCTTCGTTTTAACCGACGTTTCGGAGGAACATATCGCCTCCATCTTCAGGGTAGTTGAGTTGCATGCGAATAGAGATAGCTGTAGCAGCAATGATTGGGAAGTGAAAAGTGCTGGTTTATATATGAAATAGGAAGGGGAGGGGGGGTTGGGAGGTGGGACCAGTGGGAAGAATGAACAGCGATTAAGTCCATATGTGGTCTGGGGGGCGAAAGGGGGGATATCGGTCAGCACTTTTCACTTCCCAATCATTGCTGCTACAGCTATCTCTATTCGCATGCAACTCAACTACCCTGAAGATGGAGGCGATATGTTCCTCCGAAACGTCAGTTAAAACGAAGAATACATGGTGCCAGATACCAGAAGACGACTTTTTTCACATAGACACATTGTTTACATTCACCATGGGCAACATTTATAATATGTACAGTGTCCAAGCGACATTCAAGCTCCATCTATGTACACTGCAGCATATCGGCGTCAGTGATTCCAATAGTGGCTTGAATATATAATTTAATATTGCTGGATAAGATAAAATGATCACTGAATGATGAATTTGGTAGATGTACTAAATAGTGAGAGTAACCTAAATTAAAATGGTGTTGTGACATTGCAGAGTGACTGTGGAAAACCATGAAAAATCCACTCTCAGAGGAGTCGTCTGATGGCCAGCGTTTGAACTGGGATATGTCCAGCATTGACACATGAGTGCTTACCAGTCCACTGCAAAACTTGTTGGAAGTTTAAGTAACCAAGACTTTTCACATATAGTGTTCTCTTGTATTGCAGGTGGAAGACATTTCTAGCCACAGGAACACTCATGAGGGTGATTTTCTCATTGCTCTGTGCCGCTATCTTGTCATGCAAGGATACTCACCGAGTCGCATTACGATTTTGGCAACATATTCTGGGCAAATGTTTTACTTACGTAGTGTGAGTATAAGATTATGCATCTGAATGAAAGATAATTTGTTTTAAAGTATTATCATTTATGTTCAGTGTATGCTGATTGTGAAAATTGGATGTTTTGAATAAACAGAGAAATTATTTTCCTTAGCTCATACCATATTCACTTGCATAATTATTCTTATCCAAAAATCATGTATGAAATTTGTAGGGCATAAAATATGTGAATATTACAAGTCTAATTTTGCATGTTAGGTTGAACTGATGTAGGTGGATTCTTACCACATTTTCTTTGATGAAGAGTGAGACGGAAATGCCCCTTGATAAAATTTTGACAGTTCTCATCAGAAGTGTGATTGAATCTGAATGTGACATGAGAGCATGGTGAGCATATTCACACATATGGGCATCACTGTATGATTCTTTGATTAACACTGAGATGAAAATGGCCCGTGATAATATTTTGACTAATGCATATTTTGTAAGCAGATGTTCTGAAAGTGATTGTGATGTGGCAGTGCTGTATGGATATTTGTCTCAATTGACTCCACCATACAGATACTTGATAAACATGGAGACAAGAATTTCCCTTAATAAAATTTCACCTGGTGCATAATTTTTGCAAAAAAAAATGTAATTTAAATTGGATTAAATGGATATACATACTTACCTATGGATCCTACCAAGTAACACATAATTTTCATGGGAAATACAGTTGAAGTTCTGCACACTGTGTCCTTCCCTGGCATAACAACCCTGTGTTATTGTTGGCCTCCCCCAGGGTCCTTCTCCATAGGTTTTTATACACCAGGGATTCTGAGATCTTTCAGTACACTATCCAGCCACCCACCTTAGGCTGAGTCGTCCAGCCCTTCTTGTGCCTTCAGGCTCCAAAATGTTACTCTCCTAAGTGGAGATACCACATTTGCCTTGGCTAGGTGTCCTACCTACCTGAGCCTCCCCAATTTGGCAGTCCTCACTAGGGCATTGTATAAGTCATATAGCTTATAATTACATAGGGCAGTCAAAAATTTCCTGGAATTCCGCTGCAGAACAAGCGATAAGATAGTGCACACACTGTAGTGGTGGGAAGCTCAGCATGTCTGCTCGCAGGCACAACAGGTCTGGACACATTTCAGTGTGCAGTGTCGTTTGAATTAGACGTGAGTGTTGGCCATTCGGTGCAATGTCACAGTTCGAACAGCGTGCAAACATCAAGTTCATGTGCAAATTGGGAAAATCTGCTTCAGAGACGATATCGGCCCTGCAGCAAGTTTGCGGTGATACTGTACTAAAGAAATCCGCAGTTTACGACTGGTTTTCCTGGTTTAAGAATGGACAAGAGATGTTAGAGGAAGACCAGCACAATGGGAGACCTTCGACATCCAGAACCGAAGAAATGAGTGGAAAAGTGCAACAACCGATTCAGTGTGATCGAAGAATGACCATCGCGGAGTTGGAGCAAGAAGTTGGTACTGTTACTGGCCATTTCTATGTGCAAGTTTTGCAGAGGTTATGTGATGCGGTTTGGAGGAAGCAGTGCGACAAGTGGCAGGGACAGTGGTTTCTGCATCATGATAATTCACCAAGTCACACATCGCTGGTTGTGCAGCAGTTCCTCGCCGAGAAAAACGTTCCTGTCATCACTCAACCACCGTACTCTCCAGATCTCGTTCCAAGTGACTTTTGACTGTTCCCTACTCTGAAAATGGGCCTCAAGGGGACTACACAAGGCGAGAACTGGATGCTGTCTCAAGAGAGCTGATTAAGTTACATCTTCTCTTAACCCGAGTCCTATCCGCAGTTGATTGGGACCTAATCGACCACATCACGACCCAGAAAGCTGTTAATATCGGTGACCAAGCTAGAGCCAGACAGTGCAAGAAGTTCATCAACTTGCAGAAGACACAACATCCACCCCAACTTCAAGAGAACAGGAAGACTGTGGTCAATCTAAGTGATGTACCGTTGGAAGAAGCAGCTTACTCTGCTCTGAGCAAGGGCCTGAACTTTGCTGTAGCCCCTAGTTCTATCCCAGTCAAGGACATCCTGTGCGGGGTTGAAAAGGCTGTAATGGCCCTACTGGAAGAGACTGCAGAGGAGATTCGACAGGAGACAGGATCCTCAAGGGCTCCAACAAACCCAAGGACAACCTCACTGGTGCCGAGAGAAGAGCTCTCCGAGCCTTAAAATCCAACGAGACTCTCACGGTTCTTCCGGCCGACAAAGGTAATGGTGCCATGGTTTTGGCCACTTCTGACTACAACCAGAAGATTGTTGCTCTCCTAGAGGACAAGACCTACAGGAAGCTGAAAAAGGATCCCACTGACTCCATAGAGCGCAAGACGTTGCTTCTCCTAAAGAAGTCCCCGTTCCCTGAAGAGATCTGCCAACAAATACGACCACAGTGTTCCAGAACACCGAGACTCTATGGGTTGCCCAAAATACACAAACCTGACGTACCATTAAGACCAATTATCAGCACCATTGGCTCCCCCACCTATCGCTTGGCCAAACATTTGGCTGGCCTACTTAACTCCTACACCTGTTACTCCCCACACCACGTGAGAAACTCTGCCGAATTTGTGCACACCATAAAATCCCTCCGATTAAACCCTTATGATATGATGGTTAGCTTTGATGTGGTATCGCTTTTCACCAAAGTGCCAATCAAGGACAGTATGGATCTACTAGGAGGAAACTTCGCCGAAGATGTTTTGAGACCCTTTCGCCATGTCCTAACCACATCCTACTTCAGCTTCGATGGCCAGTTCTATGAACAGACTGATGGTGTAGCCATGGGCTCTCCACTATCTCCGGTCATCGCCAACTTCTACATGAAGGACTTAGAGGAGAGGGCGCTGGATTTGGCCCCACTCAAGCCCCTATGCTGGTTTCGATATGTGGACGACACCTTCGTCATCTGGCCCCACGGACCTGACAACCTGAAGGGTTTCCTGAACCGCTTAAACAGTGTCAACCCATGCATTCAGTTCACCATGGAAACCGGAAGTGAAGGCCACCTCCCCTTCCTAGACATAGATATTTACAGGAGACCCGACGGCTCTCTAGACGATACAGTATACCGCAAACCCACACACACCAACCTCTATCTCAATGCCAAGTCCCATCATCACCCTTCCAGTAAACAGGCAACTCTGTCCGCACTGGTACACAGGGCCAGAGCTCTGTGCGGTCAAGAGAGCCTGCGTGGGGAGTTGGAGTTCCTGAAGGACATCTTCAGACACAATGGCTATAACGACTGGCAGATCCACAGGTCCCTCAACCACCATCCCAACAGCAATCAACATGATGACCGCAGAGACACTGTCGCCTTCTTGCCCTTTGTCGGGACTATATTCAACAGGATCAGCAGAGTGCTGTCCCGACACAACATCAAATCAGTTGGCCTGCCCCCAAAGAAAATATCTAATTTCCTCCAGCCTGTCAAGGATCACCTGGGACTGAGGACACCGGGAATTTACAGAATTCCATGCGAGTGCGGCAAGGTCTACATCGGGCAAACGGGCCGTTCTGTGGACACCAGGTTGAAAGAACATCAACAGCATTTATGACTAGAACATCCGGATAAGTCAGCCATAGCTGAACACAGCATCGAGCTAGACCACCGTATCCAGTTTCACAAAACCGCCATAATCACCAGTAAGAGCCGTTACCTAGATTGCATAATCATGGAGGCTGTTGAGATCGAGCTCCATCCGAACAACATGAACAAGGAAACAGGGTTCAGTCTCAACAAGTCATGGAAGCCTCTCATCTCTTCCCTCAAGAGAAATCCAACAAGCCACCCCAGTTCTTCGTCATGTCATTGACGTCAGTAGCCTGTCCCCAGCCAACCGGTTCTTCTTGTCTAACCGCAACCTCCAAGTGCTATTGAACTCAAGTTTCCTGGATTCACTGGCCTTCCCCCCCTCCCTTAGCACAAAACACCATATATGGCCTTAATCGCTCTCCACTGCTCCTATTGGTCCGCTCTCCCTAACCACCCCCCCCTGCCTACTTCGTATATATAGCAGTGCCTTTCACTTCCTAACCATTACAGCTACTGCTCTCTGCATTCACAAGCCATTCACCTGCTCTGAAGATGGAGGCGATACGTTCCTCTGAAACGTCGGCCAAAACGAAGAATACACAGTGCCAAAACCCAGAAGACGACTTTCTTCATAGTCATCGCAGTGAAAACCTCAAAACTTACATATCAGCCTTGTTTGACTGTTTAAAGAACAGCATGCATTTGTTGTTCCATCATACTGTCCCACTTTTATTTAGCCCTAATTGTTTGGGAGTAGTGAATTTAAACCCCCTGCTACTGTGGGTGCTGGCAGCAGATGTGTCAGTAGGCATATGTAATGACAAGCATGCACAGAGTCACAGTGTTGTGACATGTGGCTGATAATGGTCAGAAGTAATTACGAGAATTTGTGGCTTAGGTTGTGCACTAGGTTCTGTTCCAGGGAAGAAAAGAGTGTGGTTTTACCAGACTTGTGGTAAAATCTGTATGGTGGCATCTTTCAAAAGCCCTCATGTTCACAAGAATGTTTCAGGATGGGAACTAGTGGAGGAGGCAGTATCATTCACTTCTTTTTGGTGTTTTCAGTTGTAAGTCAGAAGAAGATAAATATACTGCATGCTGTAAACTTTAAAATGCAGGATTTTAATTGGTGCATTTCATAAATTGGAATGCTGATCATACTAGATTCTTTTCCCTACAGTATGAATGTTGCCACATGACAGTGCACTGTGCAATAATATTGGAATGATTGGTATTGACTCACTGGGTTTATAATTTCCAAAGATCCTTCACTAGTATGGGTTTCAGTATGGCAGCACAAATTTGAATAACTGTTTTAAAAGACATAAAAATTAAAATATACAAAACTATAATTTTGCCTGTGGTTCTGTATGGGTGTGAAACTTGGTCTCTGACTTTAAGGGAGGAACATAGGCTGAGGGTGTTTGAGAACAGGATGCTCAGGAGAATATTTGGACCGAAGAGAGATGAAGTGACGGGAGGTTGGGGAAAACTGCAAAATGAGGAGCTTCATAACTTGTACTCTTCTCCAATTATAATTAAAATGATGAAGTCTAGGAGGATGGGATGGGCACGGCCAGGAGGAATGCATATAGGATATTGGTGGGAAAGCCAGAAGGAAGTAGACCACTGGGAAGACCAAGCCATAGGTGGGTGGAAAATATTAAAATGGATATTAGATAAGACAGCCTGTTATGGATTGGATTGATCTGGCTCGGGATAGGGACCAGTGGAGGGCTCCTGTGAACACGGTAATGAATGTTCGGGTTCCATAAAACGCTGGGAAGTTCTTCAGTAGCTACAGAATTGGCAGGTTGTCAAGAAGGTCTCAGCTCCATGAATGAGTGAATGAGTTTTCTGTGATGCTCTTATCTCTTGAACTAACACCATTTAGTAGAGCCTTTCTTGGGAAGAACCTAATAGTCACTCTGATTGCCTAGAAATTCCCCACCTTTCACTGAACCCAAAGACTCATTTGCTATGTTCAGAAAGGTTCGGCAGTGGAACAACAGAATCCAATCTGCATCCTTGCACCATATTTCTTTGAGATCTGTTTAAATAGTCTCTTGTCATGTCATGGGTGATTTCTTTCTGTCAGATAGTCAGACATTTTGTGTGCTTTTTTTTTTTCCAGTTATCCAGTGCATTTTGTATGGTCCATGTATTTCATCTTCCTTGGGTCGAACTTTATAGTAATACTTGATGAAGGGTGCAAATTGTGAAGAACATCTCTTCTTAAACATTGAGTAAAGATTTTGTATGTGTTTATAGGTACAGAAGAAATACAGTATGCTGGAAAAGGTAAAAATAATGGTGGTAGATAATTTCCAAGGAGAGGAGAATGACATAATCTTGCTCTCTTTGGTGCGGAGCAACAGAGAAGCAAAAATTGGCTTTCTCAGCGTTGAGAACAGAGTGTGTGTTGCATTGTCAAGAGCAAAGATGGGCTTCTACATTATTGGTAAGTATTAGTTGTTATATTTTAAAAACTAAGCATCTTCATTGTGATATGCAGATTTCTAATTCCAGTGATAGAATTAAAAGTACTTGGAATATTGTTATGACACTCTCTGGTAGAAATTCTCACATTAATCTACCTACCAGCACTACTAACACTTTTGTTACAGCATATACCAACCCAGTAAACACTGCTGAATCTTTTAATGAATATTTTTTATCTCTAGCAAATACAATTATTACTAATATATCAACAAATTTTAATAATCGTAATCTCACTGAAAATGTGAAAACTTTCAATGATTATTAATCTGCTACCCTAAATGTAACTTTTCGTATCGTCAGATATAGCCTGGTCTCTACTAGTGAAATTGTAAATGTTGTTGATGAATTGAAAATGACAAATTCTCGTCCATGGTTTATGCTAACCATCTTACAGTGTATACACTTTTTCACCTTATTCTTCACTTCCACACTACATGTTTCAGCACTAATGTGCCATCCTCAGGTGTCTTTATGCACGTTAAACTATTGTACTGCATGCCATGATGTCTTCGTTCTAAAATGACTAAAATCTGTATTCGTCATATATGTCGATGAATTCTAAATAATAAAACTTTTCAGATTCATCCTACGTCGCACTCAAACACACGAATTACGCCACTCCTCTTTTATATGAGCATTCTTCCTACATACATTTGTGTATCGTGTTCTGTGTTGTGTTTTGCTCCTGTTACTGCATGCATTGAACTGCAAATTCTAATACAGTCAACTCTCGATTATCCGGGGGCGGATTAACCGGTTTGCGGCTTAACCGGGGCTTTTTTTTTTTAAGTTTATATGTTGTTTAATATTCATTCACTTTTGTTTCACATGGTGAGTTTAACACTATTTTCGCACTAGTGTGAACCGAGCTCTGCATTATTTCGTCCCGTTATGCGAACACAATGTTCTAGGGTGGGGGTGAAAGAATGCAAGAATTTTTGGAAAGTTTCAAGGACAAATACACCGCCCCAGGTTATTTAACGGTACCATCTCAGTGTGAGAGTGCATTGTGAAAGTAAGTATCAGTTTCTTAATATAGATCTTCAAGTGCGTTAGCAAAATGTCGGGGTTTAAAAGGAAGCGTGTTGTGTTAAGTATTCAACAGAAACTTGAAATTATCAATCAGCTGGAAAAAGGAGCTGTAGTTAAACAATTAGCAATGCAATACGGTATTGGAGAACAAACTGTTCGTGATTTGAAAAAACAAAAGAATGAGTTAATTTCCTTTGCTTCGTCTTCTAATTCAAGCGGAATGAAGAAGAGAAAAACCATGAAGAAATCAACATACGATGATCTCGACAAAGCGATGCTGACCTGGTTTAATCAACTAAGGGCACAGGGAACAACAATAACAGGACCAGTTTGTGCTAAACAAGCTAAATATTTTTTCGAAGCACTTGAACTAGAAGGGAGTTTTGACGCTTCTTCCGGTTGGCTAACACGTTTCAAGCAGCGTCATGGAATACGAGAAATCAGTATTCAAGGTGAGAAATTGTCAGGGGACTTGTCAGCATCAGATCAATTTTGCACCAATTTTGATAGTTTTGTGAAAAGTGAAAATCTGCTGCCAGAACAAATCTATAATGCCGATGAAACGGGTCTTTATTGGAAATGCTTGCCAACCAGAACATTGGCATTTCAAAATGAAAGACAGGCTCCAGGTCACAAATCCAGTAAGGAGAGATTGACAGTCTTGTGCTGTTCTAATGCATCAGGAACACACAAACTAATACCAGTAGTTATCGGCAAAGCGAAAAGACCACGCTCTTTTAAAGGAACAGTAGCTTCAAGTCTGCCTATCCATTATTTTAACCAGAAAGTAGCTTGGATGAATAGAGCGATATTTAAAGAATGGTTTGATTTTAAATTCGTGCCTCAAGTTCGTGACCATCTAAAATCCCAAGGCCTACCTGAGAAAGCTGTGCTCCTCATTGACAATGCGCCCTCACATCCTAACGAAAGTCTCCTGAGGTCAGATGATGGAAATATTTTTGTGAAATATTTTCCCGCTAATGTTACCGCACTTATCCAACCAATGGATCAAGGAGTTATCTCAAGTATGAAGAGAATCTACAGATCAAATTTGCTACAAAAGTACATCGATGAAGGCAATGATCTGACGTGTTTCTGGAAGTCCTTTTCAGTATTAGATGCCATATACGAGATTTCAACAGCGTGGGATACAGTAAAGCCATCTGTATTGAAAAATTCATGGAAGAAACTGATGCCTTTCATCACTAATGAAGATGACGAAATCCATGGATTCACTGGATTCAGTGAAAATGAGATAGCCATAAAATTGACAAAAGTGGCTAACCAAGTTCATGGTGGTGAAGAAGTCAACGAGGAAAATATAAGAGAGTGGTTTAACTGTGACTCGTGTGAACCGGGCTTCGAAATGTTAAGCAGTGACGAAATCGTAACTTCAATGGGGGTGCAGCCAGAAGAGCGGGAAGAAAGTGAGAATGAGGAAGAGGTGGACAGTGTTGCCAGTAAGAAAGTATCACATGGTGCTGCGCTTAATCATTTGGAATCCTTACTAGACTATCTTGAGAGTGAAGAGGACAGTTTATTAAGTGACAAGCTAATATTACGTAGGCTTCGTACGGATATCCGTAAAAAGGAAAATGCCGCGAAAAAGCAAAAGACAGTATTAAATTATTTTAAGTGTTAAGTGTGACCGTAAAAAGTGCTGGATGTTGTTGAACAGTGATTGAAATAACTAATTCATACTGAGTGTAATGTAAAGAAAGTATTAAATAGGCCATGAGATGACATAGAAATGAGGATGAATAAATTTAAATACAGGTAGGTCTATAGTATTATGAAGGTATTAAAAGGTAAAAGGTAAAGTTGTTCCTCTGCTCAACGAATTAAGCCCTACGCCATTAAGGCGTGTGGGGGAGTGGATGTATAGATCCAAATTTTCTTGACCTCGGCACTAGTTGGAGGTGAGTGGTCAGCTTCACGCCCCGGCCGCTTTACCCCCGGGGAAAGAGCCCCCGGTACCCATTGGATAGGAGGTTGGATGGACCCCAGAGCCGGTCTGGACGATTTGGAGAAGTTAAAATTCTTGACCCTACCGGGACTCGAACTCCGACCCTTCACAGTCGTCCAGCCCGTATAATAAAATTTGGCTTAACCGGGTTTTCGATTAACCGTGACTTCCATCCCCACCATTAGCCCGGATAATCGAGAGTTGACTGTAGTTATGATGAAATTCCTGTAAAAATTCTGAAAAATAGTATTTGCTACATTGTTTCACCATTAACCTAAATAATAAATAGGTCGCTAACCCCTGGAATATTTCCAGATTGCCTGAAATTTGCAGAAATAAAACCCATATACATAAAGGGTGACAAGAATATCATTAGTAACTATAGACCAATATCGCTCTTGACTTCCTTCTCAAAGATATTTGAGAAGATGATATATAATAGACTTTATAAACATGTGGTCAATAATAATATATTGGTCAAGGAACAATTTGGATTTAGGACTAATCTTTCTACTAATAATGCCACTTCTAAATTGTTTGATCAGGTATTGACGGCTTTCAATGAGGGATATAATGTGGGAGGAATATTCTGTGATCTTGAAAAAGCCTTTGACTGTGTTAACTGTAAGATTTTGTTATCCAGACTGGAATTTTATGGTATCTCAGGATTAATGCTCAAACTAATAGCATCATACTTAGAAGGAAGATTTCAAAGAACAAGATTGCAATCTAAATATTACAATCTGAATACTTGCTCTGATCGAAGTAATATTACTCATGGAGTTCCCCAAGGTTCCATCTTGGGCCCTTTACTTTTTCTGATCTATATTAATGATCTCCCTTCGGTTTTAAACAAGATCTCTACCCCTATCCTTTTCGCTGATGACACCATTGTTATCATAAGTGAATCTGATCCCTATATTCTTCATAACAGGTTAAATTAAGTCTTAAAAACTTTAAATATGTAGTTCAATTTATTGTCCTTAAATTTCTCTAAAACACAGTATATTATATTTGCAGCAAAAAGGTTTTAGAACAAGATAATCATTTAAAAATTGCATATGGTAATAAGGAGATATCTGATTCATGTCACACAAAGTTCCTAGGCATCACTATTACCAACACTTTGTCCTGGAAGAAACGTGTTGATCAACTTTTACCAAAACTTAGCACCGCTTGTTATACAATTGCAACTGTCAAGCCTTATGTTAATTTGGAAACTTTGTTGATGGTCTGCTATGCTATTAACGTGTTCTGCATGCATAAGAGGGCACTCGGAATAATGATACAGGAGACTACATTTTTCTATGGAAAGGGGAATGAAATTCTTGAATTAGGTACAGGTTTTTTCATACATAAGAGAATCATATCAGCAGTTAAGAGGGTAGAGTTCATTAGTGATAGGATATCATATATAATACAGAAAGATTGCTGGTGTGATATCATTGTTATGAATGTTCACGCCCCAACAGAAGATAAAATTGATGACATAAAGGAGAGATTCTATGAAGAACTAGAACAGGTATTTGATAAATTCCCGAAGTACCCTATGAATGTTTTGTTAGGAGATTTCAATGCCAAAGTAGGGAGGGAAGACATTTTCAAACCAGTGATTGGGAATGAGAGTTTGGATGAAATTAGTAACAATAATGGAGTTAGAGTAGTAAACTTTGCCACATCAAAAAGTATTATTGTCAAAAGTACAATGTTCCCACATCGTAACATCCATAAATTTACTTGTACATCTCCTGATGGGAACATATACAGTCTAATAGACCATATTTTGATAGATAGGAGATGGCATTCAAGTATCCTTCATGTCCAATCATTCAGGATAGCAGATTGTGATATTGACCACTACCTGGTGGTGGCAAAAGTTAGGAAAAAACTGGTAGTGAGCAAACAAACAACTCACAGAGTTCATATGAAGAGGTTCAATCTCAGGAAATTAAATGAGGTAGAGAGTAAAGAGCAGTATTGTGTTGAAATCTCAAATAGGTTCACGACTTTGGAAAACTTGGACACTGAGGTGGATGTTAATAAAGCTTGGGAAACTATTGGAGAGAATATAAAAATGTCTGCCAAAGAGAGTCTAGGTTATGAACCAAAGAAGCATAAGCCATGGTTCGATGAAGGATGCTCAAAATTATTAGATCAAGGAAAGCAGGCCAAATTGCAGTGGTTACAGGATCAAAGTGAGTTAAATGGGGATAATCTGAACAATATAAGACTTGAAACCACCGGGCATTTCAGGAAAGAAAGAGGGAATATCTGAAAGACAAAATTGATGAGCTTGCAATGAAAAGTAAGAACAAGAACATTAGAGACCTGTATAGGGAGTAAATTATTTTAAGAGGGGTTACCAGCATAGCAGTCTCTTAGTGAAGGATGAGAATGGTGATCTGCTTGCAGATTCCCACAATGTTTTGAATAGGTGGAGGAACTAATACTCTCAGTTATTGAATGTACATAGGGTCAGTGATGTTAGGCAGACAGGAGTCCATACAGCTGAGCCGTTAGTACCTGATCCTAGCCCTTTTGAAGTTGAAAGTGCTATTGCAAAATGAAACTGTATAAATTGCCAGGTAGTGATCAAATTCCTGCAGAACTTATTCAAGCAGGAGGCGATATATTACGTTCTAAGACCTACAAGCTAATTACTTCTATTTGGCATACGGAAAACTTGCCAGATCAGTGGAGGAGTCTATTACTGTACCATTTCACAAGAAGGGTGATGAAACTGACTGTAGTAATTATTGGGGGATATCACTGCTATCAACTATATTCTTCTCTCAAGGTTAAGTCCATATATAAATGAAATTATTGGGGATCATCAGTGTGGGTTTCGACATAACAGATCAACTACAGATCAGATCTTTTGCATTCGTCAGATATTGGAGAAAAAATGGGAGTACAATGAGCCAGTACATCAGCTATTCATAGACTTCAAGAAAGCCTAGGATTCAGTTAGGAGGGAAGTATATCGTACAGTATTCTGATAGAGTTTGGGATACCCATGAAACTAGTTAGGTTGATTGAAATGTGTTTAAACGAAATGTATAGTAAAGTCCATGTAGGTAAACATTTGTCTGATAAATTTCCTATCCAGAATGGTCTAAAACAAGGAGATGCTTTATCGCCACTCCTTTTCAACTTTGCTTTAAAATATGCAATTAGGAAGGTCCAGGGAAACCAGGTGGGACTGAAATTAAACAGTACACATCAGCTGTTGGTCTATGCCGATGATGTGAATCTACTGGGTGATAATGTAGATACCATAAAGAAAAACACAGAAACTTTAATTGATGCAAGTAAATAGGTTGGTCTAGAAGTAAACATGGAGAAAACTAGGTATACACATACTACTCTGTCCAAAAAGTATCCGACCTTGGGCCGGAAAAAAAATTTTGTATCTGGGTTGTTACAATATCTAATCGCCTTCAAAGTAGGCCCCTTGTGACTCCACACACTTAGCCAGTGGTCCTTCCATCACTGGAAGCAATTCTGGAAGGCTTCTTTTGGAATGGTGTGCAGCTGCACCATCGTGTTCTGTATGATGTCCTCACGGCTGTCAAAACGGCAGCCTTTTAGCAGTGTCTTCAATCTCGGGAACAGCCAGAAACCACAAGGAGCCATGTCAGGAGAGTAGGGAGCCTGGCAAACCTGCGGAATGCTGTGCTTGGCCAGGGAACCCTGGATCAGGTGTGATGAATGAGCTGGGGCGTTGTCATGATGCAGCTACCAGTTGCGTGCGTCCTACAGCTCCGGTCTCTTGCGCCGAACTGCATCACGAAGATGGCGGAGGACTTCTTGGTAGTACTCCTTATTGACAGTCTGGCCTAATGGTGTGTACTCATGATGCACAACACCCCAGTAATCGAAAAAAAAAACCGCCAGTATCACCTTCACATTGCTCCAAACCTGTCGTGCTCTTTTGGGCCTCGGGGATGTTGGATGCTTCCATTGTGATGCCTGGACCTTGTTTTCCGGGTCATATCCGTACACCCACAACTCGTCACCAGTGATCACAGTCTTCAGGAACTCAGGATCCCTGTTGGCGCACTCCAGCCTATCCTGCATGACCTCAAGGCAGAGTTGTTGCTGCTCCGGTGAAAGCAGCTGGGCACAAATTTTGCTGCCACTCTTCGCATGCCCAAATCCTCAGTTAAAATTGTGTTTGCGGAACCTCTGCTGATCCCAACCTCATCAGCAACTTCCTGGATGGCCAAACGATGGTCCTCCATGATCAGTGTCTGCACTTTTTCAATGACATCAGCATTTTGGCTCGTTGACGGTCTGCCAGAACGCTGCTCACTGTCCGCCGACATACGGCCATCTTTAAACCGGTTGAACCACTCTTTAATTTGATTGACCCCCATTGCATCGCCGAAAGCCTGCTTAATTTTGTGGATTGTTTCCACTTAGGTATCCCCAAGTTTCTGACAAAACTTAATGCATTATCGCTCTCCAAGCATTCTGTCATCTTGAGTGAAACGAGAATGTGACAAACATGTGTTACACCACTTCACTATCTGGCAGCCACAGATGCATCCGGCAGTGTTGCGAGTCAGCAAAAAATCACGCATGCGCACTGTTTCCCCACCCCTTTGGCCATTACTTAGAGCGGAAAAAATAAAGTGGGATACTTTTTGGACATACAGTATGTTGCTGTCTCATCACCAAAATGCAGGGCAAAATCATGACATAAAGATAGGAAACAAATATTTTGAAAATGTGGCACAGTTCAGATATTTGGGAACAGTGATAACAAATCAAAACCTGATTCAGGAGGAAATTAAGAGGAGACTGAACTCGGGTAATGCTTGCTACCATTCAGTCCAGAACCTTTTGTCTTCTCGTCTGCTGTCCAAAAACGTAAAAATTAGAATATACAAAACTATAATTTTGCCTGTGATTCTGTATGGGTGTGAAACTTGGTGTCTGACATTAATGGAGGAACATAGACTGAGGGTGTTTGAGAACAGGGTGTTGAGGAGAATATTTGGACCGAAGAGGGATGAAGTGACAGGAGGTTGGAGAAAACTGCACAGTGAGAAGTTTCGTAACTTGTACTCTTCTCCAAGTATAATTAGAATGATCAAGACAAGGAGGATGAGGTGGGCAGGGCGTGTAGCACGAATGAGGCCAAAAAGAAATGCATATAGGATTGGTGGTCAAGCCAGAAGGAAAGGGACCACTGGGGAGACCAAGACGTAGGTGGATGGACAATATTAAAATGGATCTTAGAGAGATAGGATGGTATGGTATGGATTGGATTGATCTGGCTCAGGATAGGGACCAGTGGAGGGCTCTTGCGATCATGGTAATGAACCTTCAGGTTCCATAAAATACTGGGAAATTCTTGAGTAACTGCAGAATTGGCGGCTCCTCCAGAAGGGCTCAGCTCCATGAGTAAGTAAGTAATCGCAATATATCTGTTCTTTACTGTCTTTTATGTTTAACAACATAAATTCATGTCAATTTATATCTGATATACACAATAGAAAAAGAAGGCAGGGTTATAATTTTAATCTTTATCAACCTTCAGCCCATTGGTCACTGTATCTCAAGGAAGCTTATTATATGGGTATCAGGATGTTTATTAATCTTCCTGTTTTCATAAAGCAATTATATAACAATCCTGTTGATTTTAAACTGGCTTTGAAAAAATTCTTATGTGGTCATTCATTTTATACTTTAGATGAATATTTTGATTCTAGATATGACAAGAATAATGATACTATTCACTTGTAATGGTTGTCTGCCAAATATTGTTGTATGTTGTGTAATGTTTTGATGGATTATGAATGTTTATATTGCTCTTCCTATATAACTGTTTCCACATCCTCAGTTGTATGGATCTATGGAATGAAATAAAAAACTATGAACTAACTATGTTAGTGATGAGAGAACAGGATTTGCAAGTGCCTAAAAACAAAATGATCAGAGAAATAGAGGCTACTACATTAAGGAATTCTGTGACTCATGGAGCTCAGATTAGCTTTTGTCATCAGGTTGCATCTCTGCCTGAATTGTTCATACCATCATTTCTTTTGGTGGCAAACTGTCTACTCTCTCCTTGGAAACATGGCAGTCAGTTTTGTATACTCCTCGATTTGTGATTGACATTTCCTGAAAAGTCATGGAAGGTGAAATCATATAATTTACACATAAAAATTAATATAAATGTCTCGAGTTCTGCTACAAGTGTATATTCTCGCAGTTGCTTAAACTGATTGTCATGTGTAACATGGTACGTCTGAACCATAATGCACTTTGTGTTAGCTTTGTTCCTGATTGTGGAGACTGTGACTTGAGTCACTGTGTACTTTGAGATAGCTCTTTTCCTAAGGATGGAGACTGTGTAACTTCAGTCATTGTGTACTTTGAGTTAGCTCTTTTCCTAAGGATGGAGACTGTGTAACTTGAGTCATTGTGTACTTTGAGATAGCTCTTTTCCTAAGGATGGAGACTCTGTAACTTGAGTTGTAGGTTACTTGTATTTTAATTAAACTTAATGTGCATATCATGCCACCCGAGGCCATCTCAATGGCATATTTATAAATCCTACCAATCAGTAGCACCAACACTGCAGCCCCTCAGATTGTTGAGGTAATAACCTTATTATAACTTGAATGCCTGATAGATTGTTGTGAAACTTGTTGTGCATGTTATACTGTCAGCTGAGGCCATCTCAACTCAACAGCTTACTTCATCAATCCATTCCATCAGTATGCCTGATAGATTGTCATGAAACTTGTTGTGCATGTCATACTGTCAGCTGAGGCCATCTCAACTCAACAGCTTACTTCATCAATCCATTCCATCAGTAATGCCGATGTTTCAGTCTCTCAGAACCTTGACAATTCTTGAATGCTTGAACTGATGGTCGTGAAACTTGGCATATATATCATGCCACCTGATGTCATCTTGACAGCATACTTCATGAATCCCTCCTTTCCTTAATGCCAACACTGCACCCTCTAAAATTGTATTGTTTTACTGACTTCATTATGCCTTCATAGGCAAGTGTTTTTCTATTTGCTTCAATGAGCAAATTGTAGTTAAAGGGAAGTAGGTGATAGTTTTTGTGAGAACCTCTTGTTATTTATTTTAATGATTGATGCAGGTAACATGGACAATTTAACAAGGAGCAGCAAAATCTGGCCAAAGATCAAGGAAACATTGAAGAAACAACAGGCCTTGGGTACAGATTTGACATTGAGATGTCAGGTACATCCATCAGTGTTCACTAGAGTTTGCACTGCAGCAGATTTCCACAAAGTTCCAGAAGGTGGATGTTCACAAGTTTGTGGAGCTGAACTTCCATGTGGACACAAATGTAAACGTGTTTGTCATGTCCAAGACCGGGACCATGGGGACATTTTGTGTTTTGATCTATGTGAGAGGTGAGAATTGTATTAATTTCTTAACTCTTAATGTCCACTGCCATGCAGCACTATGCTTGAGTTCGGATAAACCTACATATATTTTCAATAATATACATAAACTATGAAATACATTTTTTTCAGAAAAGTTTGTATTAATACTTGGGACTGTGCCTCATATGATTGCTTTGGAAGATCATCATGATTAAGATAAATATGCTTCTGTTTGCATTTTCTTCCAGTATGTGTTTACATTCAACTTCCAATATTTACATTTTACTAACATAAATACTCAGAAAAATGGATACATCATGTAAACTTGTGTTCTCTCTCCAGCAGCCATCACTAGTGTAGCCGTTTAGTTTCCGTAGGCACACTGTCGCCACAGATAAGGTGAAGGTGGCCGCAGCCGTTCACTGTGAAGGGTTTAGGTGGATGCAGCTGCTTGCTGTGAATTGCCTTTTAGCGACTCCAAGGAAGCAGTCGATGATGTAGCATCACCTTTGTAGTTGTCTGGGCGCCACCCAGTCAGGGAACATGAGACTATCACCTGGGCTGTTAAGTGGGCCTTGGCTTCAACGAAGGCGGTCAAACAAAACTCGCTACAACTTCACAACACATACACTTTATTTTACATTGAAGGATTACATCGTTGTTATAATTGTAATGAGGAACACATGTAGTCCTTTGTTCCTCCTTTGAAGAACTACGCGATCACGCGTCTTTTAACAGTTCAAGTATGTACCAGGCTTTGTCTGTCTTTGAACAAGGAAATGTGTTACCACCCTAGTGCCGCTAGGCATGACATCATACAGTAATAGGCTTTTTTCATTGGTTATACATTGGGAAGTACCTCTGTAAAGTCCCTGGCTACATGTTCTTGGGGCTTACATCACGCATTAAAAACACAAAGCGGAGCCCCTGGACTATAAATTTACGTATGACATCACGCTACATTGCATCATCTGCTACTTAATGTATAGTCCATGTCATCTTATATTGTGTGATAATGTTCGCAATTCCTTCAAATTCATACTTTGAGTTTTGTAAATTAAATAGTTACATAAAATATAAATGTATACATAAATTGGGCAAAGTATATTACTAAAAAGGAATAATTGGTTACAATCTCCCAAGTAATTTTTTTTTTCTGTAATGAAGTGAATGAAACAACATTTACTTCATATTCGCCTTAATATGAATGGTTGTACTTCCTTACACTTAATCAAAAGAATTATTATGAGTAGTAAAGTTTAACAATAGGTAAAATTCTTGCAAATTAAAGTTCTTTAACTCATGGTAATACACAATACATATGAAGTTTGATAACAGGTAACCTTTTGCAAAATTGAATTTCTCCTGACCCATTATGATATATTTTGTGCCTGTTGATTATTTGTTCATAGCACTTTAAAACTGATTAGGATATCAAAGTGATAAAGCTTTCACTAAATGTCACTGCCTTCTATGGGGTTTCACGTCTTAGTTAACACTTAACTGTGTTCATTATGAGCGTTCTTGAAACAGCATTTTTTTTCGTAAACAGTGTGTTCTTATTATTGTTTACTATCACTGAAATGTTTACATATTTCACTTGCTAACTGAAAATTTTAGGTTTCACTTCTCATTATTATCATACATTGGTTGCATTCATGTTAACTATGTTGACCTACAGCTATGTACATATAGCTTCACATTACACCTGTTGTTGTGAGTATGTTACCTATGTACGTTTTAGCTATAATTTCTTCTTCTTTCAAATTTACAAAATGAAACTTCATCTGCTTTGTAAGTTTCATCAACTCAAGACTTTGTAACTGTATTTTACATCTGAAGTTCTATATAACATACAAAATTTCAAAAAAATAAATTCTAAATCCTAATTGTCTTTCGTACATACAAAACGAGACCAGAATGTTATCCATGTAGAAAACTACATCATCATCATCATCATCATCACTGGCACGGCAGCCCTTTGTAAGCCCTGGCCTTCCTCAAGATTGCTTGCCATTCTTCTCCATTCGATGATACATTCCTCCAGTTCTTTGCACCCAGAATTCTTATGTCCTGCCACACACACATTCTTCCCATCTTAATCTTGGTCTTCCCACTTTCCTATTTCCTTCTGGTTTAGTATTAAGTATTTTCTTAATCGCTCTGTTCTCGCTGGCACTTATTATGTGTCCAGCCTATTCAAGTCTTTTCACCTATATAATTCCAGTAATGTTTGGTTCATTAAATAGTTTGTGTAGCTCATGGTTATGCCTCTTCCTCCATATTCCATTTTCTTCCACTGGTCCAAAGATATATCTCAAGATCATCCTTTCAAATATACGTAACAGTCTTTCATCTGATCTTGAAGAAAACTATAAAAGTCTCAGTATTATTTCGTAGGTTAGCTTAAAAGCTTTTGCAAATGCAAATAAAAAAGATTTCTCAAATTATATAGTTAGACCCATCAAATCTTCTATAATGGTTCTTGCAGGAGATGTGTCCATTCAGAATCAGTGATGTTATACTAATTAACTCTGCGAGCATCTATTCAGATTCTAGGCTTCTTGTCATTTTGTTGTACAACTGCCGTTAAAGGGTTCAGAAAAGAGGAGTTTCCAATTTCCAAAATATTGCCATTTATCATCTGATCTATCTGTGATGTAACAGCTGGCCTTAAAGCAAATTAAATAGGTCAACTGTATCCCACTACAGGCCACTTGAAACTCTTAACTAAACAGCTTATATTTCCCTGGTCGTGAAGTCATATTATCTATGTATTTAACTAGCACTCTGAAAAGTTAAGTTTTCTACAACACGTCGAAATTCAAATATATAATAGGTATATAAAAACATGCGTGCATTCAAATTCAACGTTGTATCAAAATTTCGAAGCAATCGGTGAAGAACTTTCGGAGATTTTCGATCGGTAACAAACGAACATTTACATTTTAATTTATATAGATTATATACATGTCACACCTGTGACAGGTTGGTTGGTTGAAGTATTAATTGTACTCAATATTAATCTACTGTAACATGTTATACGTCGTCCATCGAATACCAACAGATCGTTGCCTAGGAATAACCGTGGCAATGAACTGTTGAAACAGCGGAAATAGTGCATTTCTGCGGCAATGAGCACAGAACACGTGAAATCGAACCCTGGGCAAAAGTGCCCTCTATTGCGTTCGACACCAGGTTATAATAGTCCAGCTCCAAAGAGTTGTTCGGTGATACTGGACATGATAAGAATTGTACTCGCTGGTGTAAAAGTGAGCGTTCAATAACTTATTCACTGAATCCGAGACGTACGTGGAAGTTATTTGTCGCACTGAATAGGAGACACGTGACCACAACAACGTTACATAGGTAACACACAACATATTCTTATTATCAAAGTGCACGTAAATAATGCAACAATTTAAAAGACATCAAGAATATGTCACTCACTAAAAATGTATTTTAATACTTTATGATGTTAAAATCATTAAAAATGTCCATCTATCTATATAAATAAAAATGTAAATGTTCGTTTGTTCAGGATCTTAAATTCCCAAAAGTTCTTCACTCATTGCTTTGAAATTTTGACATAACGTTGCATTCGAATACACGCGTGTCACACCTGTGACAGGTAAAAACGTCACATGTTTGGAATCCAGGAGTCACTTCAATAGTAACGCTAGAACAGACCGTTGCATAGGTAGTGACAATAGCGGTATTGTAGCCCCAACAGTTGGCTGTTGCCAAGGAAGTAACAATAGCGATACCGTAATCCCAACATTGAGCCATTATGTCGAGAACATAGAATCTCCACGGTTACGATGAATACACGGAGCGTTCCCACAGAGACAACGAAATAACAGTGGGTCGTTGCGTAGGAAACGCCGAATCAACAAAGCACCGTTTCCACAGTTATAACTAAGGCTCATATGCCTAGCAGTGGCCGAGGGTATAACAGGGGGGTTCAATTCATTCGCCCAGTTAGTCTGGAATAACCGCCGAAGAAGTGAGTCTGTAGCCCCAACAGTTGGCCATTTTGATTTAGTTATTTCGTGTGACGTTGCGTTGGATTTGGGCTGTGTCGTTTACCATAGCGTTCATTTCATGAGTATAGTTTGTTTTTCATTTCGTTTTCTTAACTGTTTGTTACGCCACCTGTCATGCCGTGGCGACAGGGTGGCGTGGAGGTATCCCCGCTTTCACCTTCTGTCCTGCAGTCACAGGGGGTGGGCTAAGGAAACTGCTAAATTACTTCCTCCATCATTGCTTCATTGGCTAGGAGCACACTGTTCAGAGGGCTTGTCAGGAGGGCGCGGGTGCGAAATGTGGTAAGGGAGGAATTCACATTAACAGAAACCCACTCTCTCACCCTATGCTTCCCTATATTAGTATAAACAATCAATATACAGTTATATACATTTTAGTAATATCACAATTATAGAGCCTACTGGTGTCGGATTGCCATTACACTTTCTTAGACGATTCTTGGACCTCATCTTTCTCTTTTCACCCAGTTGCGGGTCGCTAGTCTCCTCTTTCTCCTGTTCTACTCAACCACTGTATATATATATATACACATCCCTGCCGCTAGACACACCCTCTGCAGTCTCTACATTATGCCTGTCTACCTCTGCATCACTCCGTTGGATCACTCTTACGCCCTGTACACTTGTATTGTTCCTAACTCATGTCCCATTGGAGGAGTTACACTTTAATAATATCACAATTATTAAGCATGGCGATAAGAGTAGTTCCACTTACTTGGGTTGAGTCTGCAGACGGATGGTGTTGCCTGCTGTCTAGTCGGTGCCCATTCTGGCGTGGCCTTCGGCCGCAAATGGGCCAAAATTACTGTTTGAATAATCCCCCTAATAATTTGCTCTCCGGGTTATATACCTTTATTCATGCTAACTCATTACTTTCATGGGGGGGGGGGCCTAAGCCCGCCTATAATGACGTCTTGTCCCAAGTGGTTGGCTGGGATCCTTAGGGTGGACACACCCCTTCTACTGCTAGACCATTTGGCTAACACTTTTGCCTGCAAACGTCCCTCCCTTCACTCAAGTGTAAATTCTGTAGTTAGCAGTTCGATATACATTCAACGTCATTCTGCTGACAAGACATCGACGCGTCAAAGGCTAATGGCCATCTAACTCCATACGCAGAAATTCCTTGAAGTTTCTTAACCCTTCTTACATCCTCTTTCGTACGTCTTACAAGTATTTCCCAAAACTGATTCTATCCTAACCAACATTTTTCCCTAAAATACAAAAAGTTAAATACTCTTTTAACATATTACCAGGAGTCGGCCTTCACGGCACAACACTGTTCTCCTTATTTTTCAGAAAACTGAGCCACAGCAACACGTGGCCAGGTACAGCTAGTTCTGAATAAAAAGAGTGAAATTTTGAAAATAATTCACGTCTTGTATTTTTAATGAACACAGTCATGAACAGAACCTGGACACACTGTGTATGTGATGTTTTGCTGTAGGCTGTTGAATTCCTGTTGGTACTGATTACGAAAATGTTTATGTTCAGAGGTGTCCATAAGGAGAAATATGGCAATGTGAGGTATGGAGAGCGCAAAGTAAGGGAATTCAGTTCTTCTGGAAATGTGCTGCAGGGTAGCTTGCTCCACTGTCCAGGGTTACATTGAGCAAAGCAGTGTCCTGCAGAAACTCTTGCATTCTGGGAGATTACCAGTTTGAACTGTGTATCAGACTTTTCTGTATTTTTCCATCAACATAGTTTTTTTTACTCATTCATTGCAGTTTTATGGCCACTTAATCACAACAATGGACACAAGGAATGGGATTTTTTCTTTCACACCTACCAGTGTAATTTGTATACTTCATATAGTGAGTTATGGTATAACATGATTATTAGGGAACACTTCCTTCATAACATGAGTCCATTTTTTATGTGATTTGATCAAGTATGTTTTGACTGGAGAAAAGAGGATATTTATGTGTGGTGTGAGGAGAGAAGTTTTAACTGTTTTCATTACAGTTTTTCGGTGACACAGGGTTTTTCGACAACAAGTGTTGTGTTATAGCAGAAGTGAAGGTACGTCAATGATTCGACTGAACTGAACATCCATGCTTTTCCTCATGTGTTCCTATTTATTAATTTATTCCAGTGATACATGAATGGGTGATTGCCATAGTTTGCTTTCTGTCTAGGATACCAGAGAATTGTAAACTACAGCATAAGTGCAGAAAATTATGTTCTGAAAAATGTGGGAACTGCAAAACTCCTGTACCAAGAACATTACGCTGTGGACACACAATGGATCTGCACTGTTATATTGATGCTGAGGAATACAAGTGTCCAGTGAAAGTGGAGTGTGAATTGATTGATTGTGGGCACAAAGTGAGGAAGCCATGTCACATGGACACAGACCTCATTCGCTGTTCATATCCTTGTGAAGACCGTCTACCATGTGGTCACAGTTGTACATTAAGATGCCACAAAAAGGATGACCCTGATCATCTCCAAGTGAGTATTCATATCTACAAGTTTATATTTGAGTGTTGTGTTGTGTTTCTCATTTAGTGGGAGTACAGGAGGTCAGATGGGATGGAGGCGGCACTGAACCAGCAGGCGAATATACATTTTTCTATGGAAAGGGGACTGAAAATCATGAATTAGATACAGGTTTTCTCGCACATAAGAGAATCGTATCAGCAGTTAAGAGGGTGGAGTTCATTATTGATGGGATGTCATACATAATACTGAGAGGTCACTGGTGTGATATCATCAGTCTGAATGTTCATGCCCCAACAGAAGATAAAAATTATGATATAAAGGACAGGTTCTATGTAGAACTAGAACATGTATTTGATATTTTCCCGAAGTATCCTATGAAAATTTTGTTAGGAGATTTAAATGTAAAGTAGGTAGAAAAGATAGTGTGACATGTCTAGCCGTTGCTGGGCAGCGGGAGGTAGAACGAGTTACCACAAAGACAGACCCTTGATAAACAGTCGGTTGCCAAGTTATGCAACGGTAAGGAAAGCTGTGTTTCTCCATGCCGTGCCAAGTAGAGCCGAAGTGAGCCGAGGTGAGCTGAAGCACGCAGGTTGCTACGCAGCAATAAACAACTCGGCAGTGTTGCCCAGCAGCGCCTGTAAACATGATGTTACGCAACAGTAGTAGCTATCACGTAACTGTTTTCTGTGTTGTCAGTGCAGAAGCTACATAATGAGGAGTATTAGTCAGTGTTGAACCAGTTACTAGACAGAGAGTTAAGATTATTGAGTACGGCAGTATTCAGTATGAGTTGAAGTCCACAGCTATGAGTTGTTCTTGAGTTGTGTTGTGTGAATGGAAGTGACTACAGTAGGAGAAGTAGTTGTGATACTGCAGATGGCAATAATTGTGAATTGTGTAAGTGTAAGAGCAAATGGGCAATAAATTCGCTAAGATCCAAGACGGCATGAAGTTATTTGTCACGTGACACATACCCAACATGTGATAATTTGGTATCAGAAGTGATAGCTACCACTGTTGCATAACGTTGTGTTTACAGGCGTTGCTGGGCAATGCTGCCAATAGTGTTTATTGCTGTGTAGCGATCAACTCACTTCAGCTCAGCTCGGCTCTACTCAGCACAGCACAGAGAAACACTGCTTTCCTTACTGTTGAGCAACTTGGAAACTGACCGTTTATCAAGGGTCTGTCTTCGTGGTAACTCATTCTACCTCCTGTTGCCCAGCAACCATTATACATATCACAGTATTTTGAAACCAACGATTGGGAATGAGAGTTTGCACAAAATTAGTAATCATAATGGAGTTAGAATAGTAAACTTTGCCGCATGAAAATATCTTACTGTCAAATGTACAATGTTCCCACATCGTAATATCCATAAATTTACTTGGACATCTCCTCAGGGGAAGACACACCATCAGATTGACCATATTTTGATAGCTAGGAGACGGCATTCGAGTATACCTGATGTCCGATCATTCAGGACAGCAGATTGTGATACTGACCACCACCTGGTGTTGTCAGAGGTTAGGGAAAGACTGACAGTGAACAAACAAACAATGCAAAGAGTTCATATGGAGAGGTTCAATCTCATGAAATTGGTTGAGGTAGAGGGTAAAGAGCAGTATTGTGTTGAAATCTCAAATAGGTTCACATCTCTGGAAAACTTAGACAATGGGGTGGATGTTAATACAGCTTGGGAAACTAATAGAGAGAATATCAAAGTTTCTGCCAAAGAGAGTATAAGCCATGATTTGATGAAGGATGCTCAAAATTATTGGACCCAAGAAAACAATAAAAAGAGGGAATATCTGAAAGACAGAATTGATGAGCTTTTAATGAACAGTAAGAACAAGAACATTAGAGACCTGTATAGAGGAATAAATGACTTTAAGAGGGGTTACTAACCAAGAAGTAACTTAGTGAAGAATGAGAATCGTGATCTGCATTTTTAATAGGTGGAAGAACTAATTCTCTCAGTTATTGAATTTACATAAAGTCAGTGATATTAGCAGATAGAAATACATGCAGCTGAGCCATTAGTATCTGATCCTAGCCTTTTGAGGCTGAAAGTACTATTGCAAAATTGGAAGGATGTAAATCGCCACATAGTGATCAAATTCTGGGAGAACTTATTCAAACAGGAGGCAAAATATTACTTTTATTTGCTAATTACTGCTCTTTGTCATAAGGAAAAGTTGCCTGATCAGTGGAAGGAGTCTACTATGGTACTAGTTCACAAGAAGGGTGATAAAACTGACTGTAGTAATTAATGGGGGTTATAACTGCTATCAACTTCATACAAAATTTTATCCAATATTCTTCTCTCAAGATTAAGTCCATACATAGATGAAATTATTGGGGATCATCAATGTGGGTTTTGACATAACATAACAGATGAACTACTTATCAGATATTTTGCATTTGGCAGTTAGTGGAGAAAAGTGGGAGTACAATGAGGCAGTACATCAGCTATTCATAGACTTCAAGAAAGTCTATGATTCATTGGGGAAGGAAGTATTGTACGATATTCTGATAGAGTTTGGGATACCCATGAAACTAGTTAAGCTGATTAAAATGTGTTTAAATGATATGTAGTTAGTTATTGGAGAGGGTGGGTTTCCCTATGCGCTTAGACCAGTATTGGTCCAGTGTGCTTCCATCTATGATTTCTACCAGTCTCTATATCCTACCGGTACTGGTGCTTACCATCAGTCCCGCCCAGCCAGCGAGACCGGCTCTACTAACTTAGAGGTATCTATAATGCTTCCCCCATCTACCAGAGGTATTATAGACTGCTGAAGGGCGGGAAACGTCCGTAATTTGGCTCAGTGACCTCCTTCGGAGATATGAGGTTCTTTTACATGCTGTAAAGCTACGACACGGGACCCACGGCTTAAAGTCCCTCCCGGAGGACTTTGTTCCCTGAATTTTTCCACCCTTAAAAATTTGACGACCTCCACCGGGTATTTGAACCCACGTACTACGAGTCATGAGGTGGGAACGTTACCTCTAGACTACGGAGGCCGCTTAAATGATATGTATAGTGAAGTCTGTATGGGTAAACATTTGTGTGGTAATTTTCCTATCCAGAATGGTCTAAAACAAAGAGATGCTTTATTGCCACTGCTTTTCAACTTCGCTGTAGAATATGCCATTAAGAAGGTCGAAAAAAACTAGGTGGGACTGAAATTAAATGAGACACATCGGCTGTTGCCCTATGCTGATGTGAATCTACTGGGTGATAATGTAGATACCATAAAGAAAAAGACACCAACTTTAACTGACGCAAGTAAGGGGGTAGAAGTAAACACAGAGAAAACTAAGTATATGTTGCTGTCTAGTCACCAAAATGCATGGCAAAATCATGACATAAAGATAGGAAACAGATGTTTTGAAAGTGCGGCACAGTTCAGATATTTGGGAACGACGATAACACGTAACAACCTAAATTAGGAGGAAATTGAGAGGAGATTGAACTTGGGTAATGCTTGCTACCATTCAGTCCAGAACCTTTTGATTTCTCATCTGCTGCCTAACAACATAAGAATTAGAATATATAAAACTATAATTTTGCCTGTGGCTCTGTATGGATGTGAAACTTGGTCTCTGACTTTAAGGGAGGAACATAGACTGAGGGTGTTTGAGAACAGGGTGCTGAGGAGAATATTTGGACTCAGGAGATATGAAGTGACAGGAGAGTGGAGAAAACTGCACAATAAGGAGCTCCATAAACTGTAGTATTCTCCACTTGTAATTAGAATGATGAAGTTAAGGAAGATGAGGTGAACAGGGCATGTAGCACAGAAGGCTGAGAAGAGGAACGCATATAGGATATTGGTGGGAAGACAGAAGGAAAGAGACCACTGGGAAGACCAAGGCATAGGTGGGTGGAAAATATTAAGGCGGATCTTAGAGAGAGAGAGGGGGGGATGGATTGGATTGATCTGGCTTGGTATAGGGACCAGTGGAGGGCTGTTGTGAACATGGGAATGAACCTGTAGGTTCCATAAAATGCTGGGAAATTGTTGAGTAGTTACACAATTGGCGGCTTCTAAAGAAGTTCTCGGCTCCATGAGTGACGTAGTTGTGTTTTTCAGCCTGTGTGTGCATGCATATGCATGTGTGCATACACATTTTTATTCATGCATGCCCACAGACACATCAAAGCACATAAACATATACAGTATCATATTATACTGAGCTGTGTGTTTCAGCTTTGTAGGGCCATCATCAGGCTAATATGTTATCACATGTTAGTGACTAGACATGGGGTTTGGATTGGTAATTGGATTTACTGAACTCTTATAACTCGTAACTACATGCATGGACTGCATGGAAAACATCACATTTCTTAGGAATGGATCAGTTCCTCTGTCATCGTGTGTGCAGTCATTGCCACGGAGAGGTGTTTACCATACCATTGTGTAGCAGCGTCCATATCATCTGGCTCCACTATTCTGGCCTTCAGCCAGTCACAATATATGTATGAAATTGCTCTTAATTGCTTGTATAGTTGGGACTGGTCAGTCTACTCATGGTTTTTGTAATGCACATAAATTTAAAATATTAATGTACTTATATCCTGTTTGAAATGTGCCATGCACAAGAAGATAGTCCACCCAAGAAGATAAGTTTTAAAGGCAGGTATTGAACGTTTTGTACAGGTTACATATTAGTAACACTGATACTCTCAAATCAATCTATTTTGCTTACTTTCACTCTTCAATGAAGTATGGAATAATTTTCTGAGGTAATTCATCAGACAGTAAAAAGGTATTTACATTGCAAAAGAAAATTGTTAGAATCATGATGGGTGTCAAATCCCATAGTTCCTGTAGAGATCCATTTAAGAGACTACAGATCTTAACTTTTCCTTGTGAATATATATATATATATATGAATGAATATATATTGTGACATGTTGCGCACTGGAGGACCCCTACCTCCCCAGCGGCATGTGGTGGTAACGTAGCGCTCCCTCCCCCCCTCCGCAGTGGCGTAACACGGCGCGAGGTAACAGCGTTGCTAGGCTATACGCAAACACGGTGACACGGCACTGCTTCCTACTGTGACGTGGCGGGCGACCCTAGCAACAGCGAACGGAATAAAAGCCGGCTGAGCAGCAAGCGAGTGTCAGTGTGTTATCAACAGTTCTCATGGTAGCAGCCTGCGAGTGTGCGATAACTAAGAAGTCAGCGAGCGGAAGACTTATTGTGTGCTTTCGAGACTTAGTGAGTGCTGTAGTACAGTTATATTTGGAGTGTGTAATTCAGGGAGATTTGTATAGCTCCCGCGTTATTAGTACGTGAAGACTGTGGTTGTAAGGTTTGTAAAGTGTGGAAACCCGCAACTGTGTTATAATTAATTGTAGCCGTGATTTGTAGGTTGTTAAATAAACCAATTAACTATCTCTACGGCGTATTCAGTAACCCAACACGTTACAATATATTCATATATATTCATATTCATATATATAATGTGTCGTGTGTTAACACTGTGTACATCCGCATTTGTCTGAAAATGTTCTTCGTTATTTGTAATGAAGTTTATTCATTAATAAACTTCATTACAAATAATGAACATTTTCCTTTATTAATTAATATATATATATATATATTTAAATAAACTTCATTACAAATAACGAAGAACATTTTCAGACAAATGCGCATGTACACAGTGTTAACACAAGACACAAACACTGTCTTCATAAACCAATTGCTAACCCCTCATGCTTTCAGAAAAGCGCATATTATGCTGGGATCAATATTTTTAATAACCTGCCATCTGATCTCAAAGGTCTTATGAATGAAAAGGCATGATTTAAAATTATACTGAAACAATACTTAAAAACAAATTCATTCTACTCTGTTGATGAATACCTATTGTCTAGAGAATAAGTTACATATCTTTAAATAGCCTTGTGTGTAGTCACTGTCTATTCTTGGTTTCACTTGTGTGAGAACTCCATTGGGACTGTACATATGTTTTGTATTTATATGACATATTCCACATCCTGCAGTTATTTTGACTAACTTTGGATCCATGGAATGCAATGGAATGTTATGTTACAAGATTTTGTCAGATTATATTATGTGTGTGCAGAAACAAACATAAATGAAATATGTTGCAGTGCATACCAGCACTCTACTTATAATCTAATGGAGAATATTTATAGGGCTTTAAACAACAAATATATAGCGGGTGGAATTTTTTGTGATCTGAGTAAGGCTTTTGACCGAGTAAATCATGATATATTGCTATCAAAAATGGAATTTTATGGAATTGAAGGAGCTGCTCAGAAACTATCCTATTTGAGAGGAAGATACAAGAGAGTAATTTTGTATGAAAATGGGAGTAAATGTTGTTCTGAATGGAAAGAAATACAGTGCAGAGTGCCTCAGGGCTCTGTATTAGGCCCAGTGCTCTTTTTACTATATGTAAATGACTTACCAAAAATTATATCTGACCTATCCAAACCAATATTATTTGCAGACGATACAAGTATCCTTATCTTTGATAAGGATCCTGCAAAATTTAAAATTAGAACAAATAAATTATTTGAGATGATAAATGAATGGTTTAGGAAAAATGAGCTAGTAATAAATTATGAAAAAACTTATTTTCTACAGTTTAGAACTGAAAACAGTAAAAGTTAGTTCAAGTTAGTTATTTAAACAATCAGATTCCAAGTATTTCTAATATATCGTTTCTGGGATTAAAAATTGAAAATTTTTTAAAATGGGAAAGTCATATTGATGCAGTAATTGATAAGTTAAACAGATCCTGTGTTGCAGTCCAATCAGTTAAATCCTTTTTACCACTGGAGACATTAAAAATGATGTATTTTTCATATGTACATTCTATAATAACGTATGGATTAATATTCTGGGGTAACTCCCCGCATAGTATAAAAGTGTTTAGGATGCAGAAAAGGATACTTAGGATTATAACAAACACAACAAAGAGAACATCGTGTCGTAATTTGTTTCAGGAATTGGATATCCTCCCCCTACAAGCTCAATATATATTGTCGATTTCCCTGTTTGTTATAGTAAATAAGGAATTATTCACATTCAACTCACAAATGCATAATTGTAGTACCAGATCTATCTGTGATCTGCATTATCCGCAAACTAGTCTAACACAATTCCAAAAAGGAATATGTTACATGGGGGTAAAGATCTTTAATCATTTGCCACCAAAAATCAAATCTATGTCTAATGACTTGAAAAATTTTAAAATTCAGTTGACAACATTTTTATTGCAAAACTCTTTTTATACATGTGATGAATTCTTTAGTAACAAATTTGCCTAGAAATAAGGATAATAGCATAAACAATTTTAATGTTGCATAATTTTATGTATAGTGATGTAAGACTGTAAGACTGTTTTTTTTAATCTATCATAATGATTATAAGCTGTACATATATATTTATAATTGTACTGTACTATATTAACTATGTGACTGGTTCTATATCTATGTATATGGATTTATGGAATATACAATAAATGAATGAATGGTGGTAGCTGGACTGACTTTCTGCCCTTGGCTAGCTGATAGTGTGGTTTTTGTGTGCAGGGTTATGTGTGGTAGGAGAAAGTTTGCAGAATTGGATCTAACTTTGAGCATGTTACTACCTCCAAGTTTTAACCACTGAGCAGTGTACATCATGTGATGACCTCTAAACATCTTGTTAGATGTTTCCTTGCATTTCCTTGTATATTATGTTTCTTGATTGGTGAATGGAGTTGAAAATTTTTCTGGGTTTGTGCTTCATGTTTAAGTTAAAAGATGTAAAGTCCTTAATATAAAATGATTCATAGCACTGTCCAGTGTGATTGAGTTATAAAAGTTGTATTTCAATATGTCATTTTCCTTAACTTGTTTCAGTCAGTTTAACCATCTTCTGAAATGACACGATCAACATTCTGGAAACCACTATTACAATGTCATTGATATTTATAAGTTATCATAACTAAATTATTTACACAGTCAAGTATTTAAAAGTAAAGTTATAAAAACTTTTTGTTAAAACTAGAGCCAATGGTCTGTGCCTTGCAATTTCTTCTCACTAAAGGAAGAAGACTGTCTATCATGACGTGGTTTCGATGTCTGCAGAACAGGAAGTAGCAATTATGGTATGGGTATTATGCGGAGTTTATAAACCTAATTTTATGTGACAGTGAGTGTTTTATTTTAGTTCTGCATTTAGTGTTTTGGTCCCATTGTGCAGAGCACTTTGTGTTGTTGTACTAGTCTAAGGTATATAGTGTCGCATATTTATACCCCTTGTGTGTCATGCAGTATGTGGGCAAATGCTGACTCATCTTTTTAAAAATGTATGTGCTTTGTATCTCGTTAAATTCCTGCCGGTTTGGTCAGTGTACACTTTATGGCAGCTTGGCATGTTAATTATAAAGTCCACTTTGCTCATAAGAGTTCGTTTTTGCTTCTCCTTTAGTAGTTTGCCCATGGTGGAAGTTGTTTTATATGCTATCTTTATCTTTATGTTGGTGTTTTGATGAGTTTCATAACTTTCCTTATGTAATTTCCTGTGTAAGTGAAGGATATCCATCTTTTTTCTTTGGTTCTGTTTTCCAAATTATTCTTCCATAGTTCCTTGTTTTTGTTATTTTCTTTAAAGGGTAAGGTGAGGAGTTTGTGTGTCAAATTTTTATATGCTGCTAATTTTTGCTCTTTGGGATGGCATAAATTATTATTTATTGTGCTGTCTTTTGCTGTAGGTTTTCTGTATATTTATATTTCTAAATGTCCTTGTTTACTAGTTAGGTTTAAGTTTAGGTAAGCTATTTCGTTGTTCAAATCCCCATTTATTGTGAATTGTAAAGTCTTTATGCTGCGCATTAAATTGTTCTGATAGGCTTTGGGGGGGGTGCATTTTTGTCTGATTATATATTATGAAGATGTCATCTACATATCTGTTATAATAATATATGATTTTCCATCTTCCAACAAATGTTTTATTATATTTTGTTCTAGATCTTATAGAAAAATTTGAGCCATAGTACTTGATATGGGTGAACCCATGGCTACACCAGTTTTTGGTTTGTGATATTTGTCGTCTTACTGAAAATAGTTTTGATTCATGATCATCTTAAATATGGACATGATTTCTTTTAAAGTGCATTTATCCACTCAGTTGTTTTGAAGTAGCCCACCATATACTAAATAAACAACACCAATACGGACCTATGATAGCAATCATGGAAATGGTGCAATATGCTAAAAAAAAAAAAGGGGACCTAATGATCAAAAAAGAAAACTTCCACATTTATCACTTTGATATAGTTAAGAAACTAATAGAAGAGCAAAAACATAATAAGGAGAGCCGTAATCAGAACATATGTCAGACATCATAGTAAACATTGGTTCACGCCCACACATACTGCACAACACACAAGGGGTATAAATATGCGACACTATATACCTTAGACTACTACAACAACACAAAGTGCTCTGCACAATGGGACCACAACACTAAATGCAGGACTAAAATAAAAAACTCACTGTCACATAAAATTAGGTTTATAGGAACTCCACATAATACCCGTACTATAATTGCTACTTCCTGTTCTGCAGACACAGTCTTCTTCCTTTAGTGAGTAGAAATTGCAAGGCACAGACCATTGGCTCTAGTTTTAACAAAAAGTTTTTATAACTTTACTTTTAAGTACTTGACTGTGTAAATAATTTAGTTATGATAACTTAAAAATGTTCCAACCACTTCATGTACTTAAAGTAGTCACAAGGTATAACTTTTATATATTAATGACATTGTAATAGTGGTTTCCAAAATGTTGACTGTGTCCTTCAGAAGATGGTTAAACCGACTGAAACAAGTTGAAAAAATGAAATATTGAAATACAACTTTTATAACTCAATCACACTGGACAGTGCTGCGAGTCATTTTATACTATAGCTAGTGTGATGGATGAAGATTAAACCAGCCAAATGTAAAGTCCTTATTATGACAAAGAAACAGGAGAACATAGACTTAATATGAAGCATGAAATAGTGCGTCTTGTCTGTAGTTGCTGGTCTGTTGGAAAGTGAAGTAGGAAGATTATATGAATTGACTTCTTTGACATTTGATTTGTTTCATTCTGGTCTCACACACTAACAGTATTACAAATGATAAAACAATTCCATCCACTGTGACTGTTGAAGCTTTTACTACTTCACTTCTTAGCACCCTAACATGTTTCGGTCCCTATTGACCATCATCGGAGGGAACATCAATACAAGTAGTAAAAGCTTCAACAGTCACACTGGATGGAATTGTTTTGTCATTTGTAATATTGTTCTCTGACATTGTTCGTCACACTGAAGACAGACAATTGAAGTTCCATCACTTAAACATTAAACATTAATTTATGTTATATATTAAAAATTTCTCTCTCTAGTACCAGTGTCACAAGCCATGCACCAGAAAGAATGCCAACTGCAGGGAGGACCACACATGTCCGAAGCTGTGTTATGAGGAATGTGGTGATTGCAGCGTTCTAGTTGAAAAGATACTGCCTGACTGTGGGCACACTGAACGTATGTTATGCTATATGGATCCTGAAACATATTGTTGCATGAGAAAGTGCAGTAAGATGCTGCCGTGTGAACATCCATGTCGCAATGTTTGTTCTGCCCGTTGTGGAAATTGCCAAGTACAGGTGAGTAGAAGAGTTCTGCAAACAGTGACTGCCATACACTTAAGGTAACAGCATCAGCGCAAAAGACACATTAGAAAATAAACATAAAAACACACATAAAGAGATCGTAACTTTTCTACTCTCAGCGTGAATATCACATTACCATACGCGGTTTTGGAAGTTATGTTGCTTGACTGGTTCTGTGTGCTCTGAATTGATTTCGATGTTCTGATCGTGTTATTAGTAGAAGAGGCTATCAAAAATTTCTTTCTGAGCAGACATGAAGTTATGCATTTGTGATGCAGAATGTGCAACTGCTGCTGTCAATGCCTAGCCTGCTTTTGCTTCAGCGTTTCTGGACATCTTACTTCTTCTTTGCTGTGATGTGTTTGTCCACTCTGTTCATCGCCATACCATTAATAGAGCTAATTAAGTTTTATTTTAACATGAAGCTGAATTACTGATGTTCCCATCAGTGTTAATCTGGCAGTTATTTCATGTCCATTAACACCAAACGGAATGCACTGCAGGAAAATATTTGTATTTCAGCCATAAGAAAGGAGTGTAACATACAAGCTGTTTGATTCTTTGCTATAAGATATTTAAGTTCTCGAAAGCTTTGAACTAGTCACTTATATGTCCAGAAGAACCCTGTTCAGTTTATTTTGGTACACACTTATCTCACCCAGTCTCTGTTCTTGCCTGTCACTTCATTGGTGTGTGGTAGTACAATGAGAGACACTGTTCCCTTACCAGTGCCGTTGAGTGTTGCTTTTCAAGGACATAATCTTAAAGCATTGCTGGAAGTGCTACGTTGAGAATCCATTCTGTTTGACGTGTTCTTGACTGTACTTTCCTCAGGACATAACCGAAGCATTAGTAGATTTACTGCATTGAGAATCCAATCTGATAGGAATATTCTTCACCGACCTTTCTCTGAGAACATAATCAGTGCACTACAGGAAGTAATTGTTAATCATTGCATTGTGTTAGCACTGTCCTTGACTGACTCCTTCCTAGGACATACTTGAAACAGCTAGAAACATGGCTAGGCGTTTCCACTGTCCATGACTAGTTTCTTCCTGGGATGTCTAAAATTGTTTTATTGAGGATGACTTTGATTTGTTTGCATTGACCTGATTTGTGTAGTTCCTGATCCTAACAAAGGGGGATTTCTTTTTTCTAAGTATTAATTTTTAGTTACAATATCTCTGTCTACAGATACTGTGACTCTTATTGCTGCAGATTTTCAATTATCCAGATGCCAGAGAATAATATTTTTGGTTTAGGAAAAGTCTGTCACATAAAAAAAGTGGACTGTTTTGTTGTAGGAACACACATCCTAACTTCTCCGGGCTTTGCACTACCCTCGTTTAATATCACTGGTATGTGGATGAGCTGATTGAGCATTTACTGTTGGCAGTATTAATGCAATTACTTCCAAGTTAAAATGTGGTAGCTGCCCTGTAGCACTGGGAAATTTCAGGTCTCTTATTACAAGATTTGTAAGGCATGAAATTGTCAGTTAGGCTTACAGATACGCATGGAACTTTTTTAAATTGTGCACTAAGAAAATCGAAAGTTTTAGAGAAATAATAAGCATTTGTCATAAAGTCTGCAACTCTGTGGACTCTGTCTACATATTTAATAGAAATATTTTTTCAACCTGTATGAAAGCTTGTAATATCTAGGTTTACGTTGGATGAATATCTGCTTTAGGTTATAAAGCAGCTAGTGAGTTGTGGACATCCTCTTCAAGTGAAGTGCTGTGAACAGCCAGATCCAGATCAGTGCAAGAGTCCTTGCAAGAGGACCTTGCCTTGTGGCCACAAGTGCACTGCTGTTTGTTCTGATGCATGCACCAAGAAATGTCTGGAGTTGATTCCCAGTGCAGTGCGACCTTTGTGTGGACATCTGGTGTATATTCCCTGCCACATGCAAAAGGAATGTGAGTATTACAGATTTTATTGAGTATGTTTGCTCTTCAGATGTCTATATTTATATTTTATACTGTATTGAATAAAGTCAGATATTTGAGTGTTCTTTGATGTCCACGTTGCAGCTCGGTATCATCAGAACTTTTTAGTATCCCTTTCTTAAGGAAAAGCACCAGGCTTATGTAATCACCTGCAGTCATCAGTGATGTGGTGGATATATATGTACTAGTAAGGTAACAATGGCACTAGAACCGTTAATGTTGGGGCATGAAATTATGCACAAAAAATATACAACTTTTGTTAAGGTAATATTTTTTGCAGAATGTAGATCAGAGTGGTGGGGTACCATGCTTCAGTTAGCTCTCAGATTAACAGTGACAGTTTTTAAGTGGGTTACCTAAACTGACCCATGTACCATGATTGCTCTTGATCTGCTGTGCATTCTCTTCTGCTCCTGTGATTCAAATGGGGCAGAGTCCTGTGCTTAATGGGTCATTGGAATGGTTACTTGGTGCCATGGCCTGGGTTCCCAGGCAACAAAGTCTTTATTCAGCTGTAACCTCACAGTCACCCAGGATGTACAAAGCTGCTCCTCCTCTATTGTGACACTTTTTGTAGGTCCCAGTTTGAACGTGTTCTGCTGCGTGTGCTAGTGTCCTGCTGATGGCCCTGTTACTAGTTTCAGCTAGTACCTGTTCAGCTCCCATTTGCCTAAATATTTTAGAAAGTTCCTGTGGGAAATCCAGCACACATTTTTGCCAAGATATGGATTTCCAGTGTTTCTGGTGTTTTCATAAAGTTTTCATACTCAGTCTGTGGTGGCCAAATTAGCCATTCTTTTCAAGATGTTGCAGGCTAGTCCACATCACTCAAGTCACTACAAATATTACACATAATTAAGATCTTCAATCACCCTTTAAATCTTAACAGGTCTTATACGAACTTCCCGTTGCTGTTACTTAAACACACTCAAACACTCTCGAATACTCCCAAATACTGACATTTGTTTTGTATGTAACTGTCGTTATATAGCTTCTGCACTAACCATGCAAAAACAGCCTATATTGTTGGAACGTGTTTACCGAGGGATTGCATAGCAATGGTCGCGGCACAGACTCCACTGTTGCGTGATGTTACAGCCTAACATGGAGGGGTTGTTTACCGTTGCGTAGCAATGTGTTCGGTGGGTGTGTGACGTCACTCGCGGGACGCAGAGGTCACGTGACCCATACTTACTGTTGCTCAATCCCAGCGTTCATAGAGCTGTCACCTAGCAACGCGCTGATACAATCTGCAACTCTCCCATTGCGCTCATGCCCTGAGGCCTCTGTGACTCAACAGTTCCCGCATAGAGCAGATACACCACAATATATTTTGTTCCACATTTGGTGGATATTGCCCCATGTTTCCCTGCTAACATGACAAGTAAATTAACGTGGGTCTCGCATTTGGGGAATATGTTTATTGGACAGTCACTTTTACACTCACAAGTACAATTATTATCAACTTATAACATCCTTTAAACGTTTCCTCTTCACTCTTATAATTACTTGCACTGCTGATCTTGGTAAAGTGTCTTCTGTCCTTGTTGGATGTGAGCTTCTTTCTGCTCTAGTCAGAGTGACACTAAAAACTGACTGGTCTCATCGAAGCTGGGCTCTTATAACGTGCACTCAGACTGAATAGAGTGCACCACATAGGAGGCTTTGGTTTCACCCGCCATTAGGCTGCGAACGGCAGCGTAGTTGGTTGAGACACTATGCTACAAGCTGGAAGGTTGCGGGATCGAATCCCAATGAGGTAATTCTCTTTTTCTCTCTCTTTGTTTTCCAATTTGCCTAATCCTTCCAGCTGCACTGATCGAATGCTGATGAGGTCATTGTTTTTTGTTTTTTGTTTTTTTCAATTTACATAATACTTCCAGCCGCACCCCGCCCAGGGGTCGACTCAGCCTCTTAGCAGAAATGAGTACCAGGAATATCCTTAGAATATTCTTGGGGGTAATGGGCGGCTGGTGTGTAGGGCTGACAACCTTACTGCCATCTGTGAGCCGATTGTCTGGAAAATGTGGGAACCTCAATATCTCACAACCCTATGGGCCTCCAAGGCCTGTTACAGGGATACCTATACTTACTTTTTTATTCATTTATTGTATAAAATACTCATTTGCATCATCTCGTTAATGGCATCTAGTAATCTTGGAAGGCTGCAGTAAATTTGAAGTTCACCTTCATTATTTCTTAATTTTTAGATTTTTTCCAAGTAAGATTTGCTTTATTAGTATTTAGAAAAAGAAAATGTGTATGTGTGTAATAAATAAATATGCATTATTTGAGGTCAACATTTGAGAAGCCCGGCACAGCTGTAACAGTTTCATATGCCGCTCACCATACATTTCACTTGGGATATCTTGATTGTTTTGGAGATAAACGCGTTCTCTCTATGCAGCAGAAGCAGTTGATTACCATGATTAAGCATATTCAGGTTTGAACTTGCCAAATTTTCCATTAATTTCCCTTCTCTTGGACTGGTACCACTGCTCCTCAATCTCGTATGGTGCATGTTGACACCACATACAGTCTCACTTCTGTAGTAGTTGATAACACCCCTCATCTCCTTGGTTGGTGCTGCTTTGTCCAAGCATAAGGAAAGCTTTCTGAAGCAATGAAAAGTTCTTTTTGGCTTCTTCCACTTGCATATATTATCCTTATCATTGTCACATCCCTAGAACAAAGGTGAAACAAGACATTAGTATATGATTCCTAACCTAAATATAGGATCTTGAATTACCGTGAGGTTCACCACATAATATTGTTGACCCAGAGCTTGTTTGTCCTCATATTTGGCCCTCTGGAACCTGGATTCCATACTTTTCGCAAGGCAAGATTTGGCCAGAACTGATGCATCTCCTTGCTGTAGTGTAAAACGTGTAAGTTCTCATAACTTTGAACAAATTGCGTGTTTTGTACCCTCTTGTCTCTGTCATTAATTAGGAGGAATTTGTTTCTGCCCCCTCCCCTATTTGTCTTCAGTCAGGTGCCAGTCTGCGGCAGGACACTTTGCTCGACTTTCAGATCTGGCTCCTCATCCAGTACTCATCATTTCTCTGTTTGGAGTGCTGGATGTTGAATCTTTATACATTTTAATGGTTCTACAGTATGTTCAGCCTTTTTGTTTCTGGTCCTGAGAGCTGTCTCAACAGGTTTTGGAACATTACTGCCATCCGCTGTTTTCTGCATGGCTGCTTACCTGAAGCTGCGACCATATGTGGCTGTTGGTGGCCACACATCTGTGAGAGCACTTACCTCCATCCAGCTTGTGAGGTGCATTTCTTCCTCTTTTGGTGTTCCACTTAACTCAAATCTCTGCCGGGATGATTTCTGATTGCCCTCAATTATCTTATTAAAATAATAATCCTTCGTATTGATCCCAAGGTCTGTCAGAGGCCCTGGGTGTATTATGAGAGTTGACCTCAGAGAGCCAAAATTCCTTCGTCTGTGGTCATGTTAAACCTCCTGTCTGATGGCTGTCCTTGCATACTTTCAGCTTTGAACCCCTGGCACCAGGTAGGCCCTCCTAGCTTCCTGGCACTCACAAGGAGTCTGGTCTTTGCCAATTGAAGGCTCCCTGCTTTGGAGGCTATCTTTCCACAGACTTGATAGTACAGCTGACTAATTTCTTTCTCTTCTTGCAGTGTTCATGCAGTCAGCAGTCAGTAGTTCTATCCTGGGACATACTTTATGGTACCATCACAGTAAATCAGGGTTTTTTTGTTTTTTTTTTTTTTTTTTTTTTTTNAGGGCTCATGACCATAATTTTGTTCTAAGACTTTTCTGTGGTTTGTAATGGGGTTTCTTCAACTGGAGGAATTGTCTGACCACTATCAATTACTCCCACTCTGTTGTGGGGTACTCGAGTGGGCACTCGCTCATGAACTGGCTCTATATCTCTACCCCTCTCCCCCCACTCTCTTTCTCCCTTCCACTTTCTCTCTCTTTGACCCACCCACGCACGCACAAAAACTCTGATATAGCATTGTAGCGGGCCAAACAGAATACACTGCTTCTATTGTTGGGTGAGATTGCATCCACACAGACCTCATAGAAAACACCATTCCTAGCAATACTCCTGTTGGTTACTTTGAGTGGTGTGACATATTCCATTGTTACATTGCTGTTTATGGTGCTGGACCAGTAACGGACGTCTGTTATGATTAAACTATTCCGACTTTCGGCGAACATGGCACAGTGTATATGTTTGTTTCTAATTTCCATTTCATTGAAGAAACCAAACTTCTTGTTTTATGCACCCATTGACATTTGAGTTATTTAATATTTTAACCATTTCAGAAACCACGAGATTGGAGAATTGTTACTTCACCGATATAGCGATTTATTTTCTTTCACTGGACTGATGCAGAATATTTGTTTGTAGCAAACTTCCATCAGCTGAATTTTTGTGATAGAAGATTATTTATGTTTCCATGATATGCATTGGAATCTCCTCTTTATGTTCCTCAGTTTGACGTTTTCTCCACATTAGCATTCATTTTCAGTGATCCGAAGTCGGTCAGTAATCTGAATGTTAAATTTCCTTTATTTAATAATACTATGGGTGGTTCAGTGTTGAAAAGTAGCACTTCCCTGGAAACCTAAAAGGGGAGTTTGCTGTACATTTCTTTACTTGGCAGCGAACTGTCTCTAAGCTGGGTTGTGTTCTGTCCTAGTGTTGACTCCAGATTCTCAAGAACTGCTCTCCCGATGCCAGATGCCATGTGGTGTCTTACTCAATTGTAATCATCGATGCGTAGGGACGTGCAGAGGATGTATGCAAGGGCGTATACACGAGGCCTGCAAGGAGAAGTGTGGAAGAATACTGGTCTGTGGACACAGGTAGACTTGGAAGATGAGAGATTACGTTGGCTTGGAGGTGGCTGCAGCTGTATTGAATAAGCTATAAAAGAATGGTCCTCCAATTTGGGGGTGGGACAGGGAACTAAAACCCCTCCACCATAATAATGTTACACAAGGCCCCTGGCTTGCATGGAATAACCTAAGCAACAGGAAATGGGAATGAGATTCAGAATTTTGAATGCAAGGAGCTGCTTATAGGTTGGGTTTATTGAACACCATAGCAAAATAATTGTGATGTGTAAGTTGAATTTACTGGTACAGGCACGCCAGATGGGATAGAAGTGGTCTGAACCGGTACACAGCCCTTGTGAATATGGTAATGAGCCTTCATGTACTGTAAAAGATGCAGGAAACAAGTTTTTATAGTGTTCTGGCCTCTGGTATGTAGTATAATCTGGTAGGTTACTTAAATTTCTACCAGTCTTTATGGCATGACAACCCAGAAGGCGGTGCTCTTCATAATCACTGCTGTGAGAACTTAAATTCGCAATCACATATTCATGTTTTCATTATCATTAATTTCCATTCAGTAGTTGTACGGCTGAAGGTACATCTTACCCATATCTCTCACCTCTGGGTGCAATTTGCAGAAGTTATGCCCAAGAAGTACGTTGTGCGTTCAAGTTCTAAGGTCTCCGATTTTTTTTCTCACACAATAATCATACAAAAAATTTGAAACTTCTGTCACTTTTCAACGTAATCTCCCTGCAGCCGTACACATTTTTCACAACGTCGACGCCATGATTCCATGGCCGCTGCGAACGCTTCTGTAGGAGTGTGTTTTGACCACTGGAAAATTGCTGATGCAATAGCGGATTGAAAAACGGCATCCATGTCTCATCCATTGTCACAGTTGATGAAAAGAAAGTCCCACTCATGCCTTCATCACGTGTCAACATCGCCTGGCAAATTTCCATGCGTGCAGCCTTGTGGTCATCCGTCAGAATTCGTGGCACCCACTTGGAGGACGCATTGCGCATTCGCAGGTCTTCATGCAGGATTATGTGCACAGATCCCACGGAAATGCCAACTTTGGAGGCAATGTTTTCCACACTCAATCAGCGATCCTCCAAAACAACTTTCTCAACTCGCTCGACCATGTTTTCAGACCGGTTGGTGCGAGGCCGAGATTGTTTTGGTTCGTTGTCACACGACGTTCGGCCTTCTTTGAAGTGTCGCACCCACGAACGCACATTTTTCACATTCATGACACCATCACCACATGTCTCACTCAACTGGCAATGAATTTCAATGGGTGTCGCACCACGCAAGTGGAGAAAACGAATGATTACTTGCTGTTCTTGTAACGAAAACGTCGCCATCTTAAGTATCAAAAAACACTTCTCACTCTCGCTGCTACCACTAGAGTTCTGTGTGCCGTAGAGTGCTGCCATCTCTGTCATGCATTCACAAAGAGTTCACACGTATTTTAAACTAAACCTCATGTGTCTATCTGCTCCCAGTCCTGAGAAAAAAAATCGGAGACTTTAGAACTTGAACGCCCCTCGTAGTGTATTTACAGTGAGGTACATATGCAGCTGGTACTTCCTTGAAAGTAAGAAATAAATAAGAAAACCAACTAAGAGATAATTTAGGGTATTTTGTTTGGAGGAAATATAATTTTGCTTAGTACATAATGAATCTGGTGACACTCTGTCGCATTATTGGTTGAGGCAGCAAGCTACAAGCCAGAAGGTTGCAGGTTCATTTCCTGATGAGTTCATTGGATTTTTCAATTGACATAATCCTTCCAGCCGCACTATGTCCCTGGAGTCAACTCAGCCTCTAACAGAAATGAGTACCAGGAATCTTCCGGGGGGCAAACAGCCAGTGGGTGTGTGAGGCTGACAACCTCCCCGCCATCTGTGAGCCGATTGTCTAGAAAATGTGGGAGCCTCAGCATCTCATGGCCTGTTACAAGGATAACTTTACCTTTACATAATAAATCTTAATTTACAGTGTGTGATTGGCATTGGTTGACAGGCTTCATTTTTATGACGATGCTGCACTTAATGTGATGATAAGTGAGTAAAAGCTAGAATAACGGAATGGAATATGAGAGATCTCTGAGGAACCACATGCCATTTCATCTGTCCATTGAACTTCATGTTGATGGATCACACTCGAAACGATCCATTTTTACAGAAATGAATTACATAATTTTTAGTGTACTTTCATCTTAAGGAAATAAATTAGGCACATGAGGTCAGTGTATTGTGTGCATCCCTCCTTTTTAACACTTTTGACTCTGGCATCATTAATACCACTGCTTCTTGCCACACCCAATATGTTTATCAAGGAACTGATGGTGGCAGTATTGCCATTGCAAACCTAAAAATCTGCAGTAAAAAACTCACCTACAATATCAACATGATTTTTAAACTGATTGATGGCCACAAGTTTGTAGTTTCATTTTTATGCGGTAGAGGTCACATTATTATATCACTGTGGTGTGGTGACTTCTGAAGTGAGTAGCTGCAGTTTTGTATTAGCGCTCCTGTTCTTACACGCATTTATCTCTGTTCTTTGCTTTGAACGTGTTGTAACATGTCCAAGGCTGGCCAAGGAGTTGCTGTACTGTTGATGCACCATGAGAAAACCAAACCTGTGGCAGTAATGGATTAAAATAATTTTGTGATTCATGTGGAAAAAATCAGATCAGTTGCTGGATTTTAGAAGAAAGTGTTCTCCCATCTCTTTGACTTTTGCCTTGTAAATGTCAGTACTGTACACTCAGGGAAAAGTAAAGAGAATTTTAGGCTTTGTAAATTTTTTGTCATGGCGTAGTGCATCCTCCAGATATGGAGTGTAGGTATGAACATGTTGAATAAGCAGTCGCGGACAGCCGATAAGGACTGGCCCTCCAGCTTGGGGGTTGGGTATGGGGCTGATATTTCCTCCCCATGAAAAATACATGTTTCCAAATGTAACACAACATCGGATTGGAACAAATTTGTTGCAGTGACCCAAGCTGAGGAAAATGGATGGAAAGTAAAGATTCTGTATAGGGCAGGGTCACTGGTAGTAGTCACAGGAGAAATAATAGCAAACAGTAAGTTATAGTGGGAGTACAGGAGGAGAAATGGGACGAGGGTGGCACTGAACAGTCAGGTTGTCCCCCCCCCCCTCATAAGAGTCATGATCTCCATTAAGAGGGTAGAGTTTGTTAGTGATAGGATGTTGCATACAATACAAAGAGGTCACTGGTGTGCTGCTGTTCTGAATGTTCATGCCCTAACAGAGGGCGAAACTGGTGGTGGGGAAGGGAGCTTCTGAGAGGAGGTACAACGTGTATTTGACACATTCCCTAAGTACCACATGAACATTTTACTATGACATTTCACTGCTGAAGTAGGTAGAGAAGATATTTTCAAAGCAGCAGTTCGGAATGAGGGTTTACATGACATCAGTAATGGTAACGGAATTAGAGTAATAAACTTTGCCACATTCAAAAATATAATTGTGAAGAGTACAATGGACATTACTGATGGGAAAGACACACTCAGATGGTCCACATTTTAATTAACAGCAGATGGTACTCAAGTGTACTTGATGTCCGATCTTTCAGGGGAGCAGACCTGTGATGCTAATCACTTTCTGGTTGTTGCGAAAGTAAAGGCACAACACAAAAATATAGAGGTTAATCTGAAGAAACTAAATGAGGTAGAGGATAAAGAATAGTAGCAGATTAAAATCTCCTACAGGGCTGCAGCTTTGGGAAACTTAGATGATGATGTGGATATTGTCACATTTTGGGTATGTAACGCGACAGATAACTTCACGCTGTTTTGGATCTAGCAAATTTATTCCACATTTGCTCTTACACTTACACAATTTACAATTTCACAACTGCCATCTGCAGTATCATAATTACTTCTCCTGCTGTAGTGACTTCCATGCACTCGATACAACTCAACTCGTAGCTGCTGGACATCAACTCATACTGAGTATTAGTAACTCTCTAGTAACTCAATTCTCACTACTACACCACTCCTGAATAGTGTTCGCTGCTCCTTATTTAGGCTCGGCACTGACAATATAGAGAACACATTGCTGCTCAGCAACAGATATCAGGTATTGGTGTCATGTGTTTCTACCTACGCATTGCCTAGCAATAGTTGCTGCATGGACTTGCCTGTTGCGTGATGTCAGAGCCTAGCGGGGAGTGGTGTTTACCGAGCATTGCGTAATGATGGGAGGAGTGGGGGTACGTGACGTCACTCGTGGAAACGCAGAGTTTCATTGACCCCTACTTCCTGTTGCGCCATCCACGTTACACTATTATTAGAGCTTGGGAAACCATGAGAGAGAATATCAGAATTTAATCCAAAGAATTGAAGACACATAATCTATGGTTCAGCAAAGGCCGTTCAGAGCTAGATGAAAGGAAACAAGTCACATGGCAAAGGATGCAGGATGGGGGATAATCTGTAATAAGACATGAAGCCAGTGGGATTTTCAGTAATAAAATGATAGAATATCTGAAAGACAAAATTAATGAAATTGCAACACACAGTAAGAACAAGAACATTAGAGACTGGTACAGAGAAATAAATGAATTGAGAACAAATAAATAACTATTCCAAAGACAACATTAATGACAATGATTGTGGTTTTTTTGACATCATCCTTCATGAGTAATGTCCAAAACAAAAATTATATTAGATCTTATTGTAACAAATTTGATCGCATTGCCAGACAACAGCTCTGTAAACATGTCCAAACACACATAGTAGAGTCAGCTGTGTTTTCCATGTCCACAGTGACATCACACAGCGGTGGGTGGTGGTCACGTGACATGTTTTCTGTGATGCTTGTCCATTCCTCATATAAGTGACAGAATTTGTTTGGTTCAGGGACACAGTCATCAAGGACCATTGCTCAGACAGGGATGGTGGAAGAGTAAGACCAGGAATAAATCTGCAAGGGGAACACAGAAAGGGTGGAGGCTCAGAAGGAGACAGCTGGTGTTAGAAGTGGTATGGATTGGATCAGACTGATGAGATTATTGGATTTACGATTGCATCATGTACTTATGTCGTACATTATGGAGATGCAACAGCTGCTGGCCAACCATGAAAAGGCAGAGGCCAATAGAAAAGTCGATTGAGAAAAGAAATGAATGAAATCAAAGAGGATGTGAACGCCAAAATGGATGCCAATACTAAAGCAATGCAAGAAAGAATGGAGAGGCAGATGGGTTCTCTAGTCTCCATTATGGAGGCTGCCAGAAAAATCGACAGACAAAATGAAACAAGAAACGAGAGCCGGCCAAGAACACAGTAAGGAAATAATGGAAACAGAATTTGCTTCTCTAGCCACCAAACTGGATGGCTGGCAAGAAAGATGCAGGCCGACTGAGAAGTGGGCAAATCCTGAGGAAATGGAGTCCAAGGCTGAGCATCGAGAGGTCCCTAAGGAAGCTGCCATAGTGAAACTGGTCAAAGGACAGAAGAAGTGGCATAGGGGCCTGAAGCTAGCTGCAGGACAACGCAGAGAGCCAAAGGAACTGACCCGAGGAAATTGTGGATCCCAGAGAAAGTTGGCTGCTGCCTGCAGGAAGGTTCCCATCGTACAGCAGTGGCACAGTGCTGGAGAAGCGTCTTCAAGAAAATTCTAACCCAGAGAAATTGTGGAACGCAGAAGGAATTGGCCACAGCCAGCAGGGAGATGACCTGCTATGCAGATGTAGCACAATGCAAGGGACACAGGGTTCGATATAACACCCGAGAACCCTGAAGGGACGTACATCCAGGATAAAATGCTGGAAGGGCCCAGAATGCAAAATTTGAGTAAAGTATAGGCTCTGGTAACAACTTTATCACATTAAATTATTTATGCATGCATAGTTTAGTTTTTCCCAGAGCTTCTTGTTTCATATACCTGTGACAAATTCTATTTGTATGTTTTCCCTGTACCTCCATAAAACCTCCACCACAGGGTATCTGGGAATTTATATGGCATTTAATTGGTGCCAGTATGTGTTAACTATTGACCATTTGACCGATTTTTCACTAAATTTGGTATGAACATATGCCGACCCTATACCTATAACTTGTAAATGCAGCATGACAGGCATAGGTTGGAGTGATATTACTGCCATTTTATATAAGGTGCTAAAATTGTGTATGGCATCATTTCTACAGCTATGGGGCGTGGGCCCCAAGGGGTACACTGGTGAATAATTGTTTGAAAAAGTAATTGTATCCAAACACAGTTTTGTCAGGTCAGTAGGATTTAATGTAGGTGCTTTCAGAAGATACAGCTGCAGCTGACAGAGCATTTTGCAAATGTTTTCATGACAGTTTTAGGGGCTTGCAATATCCCAAAGGTTGAGAGTTCCAGATATATGGTAATATAGTTTGTAAAAGTATGCAGTTAAGCACAGGGACAGTTTCACTTTTTTCTTGGGTAACTTGGGACATGTTTGTTTATGTAGGTAAAATCTACAGTGTGTGATAGGTTTTAACTATTTCAGTTGCAACATACCATGTGCAGAGAGCTGTCCACCTTGCAACAGGAAATGCACCTATAGCTGCAGGCATTCAAAATGCTCCAGAACATGTGGACAGCCATGTATTCAGTGCAAGGTGAGAACCATTGTCTGTCTAATTTGTGCACCATATCTTCTGTTTGTCAATTTGTACATTATATAATTAAAATGCAGTAAAATAAGTTTACACTGGCTCAGAATAGGGTTCAATGTGAATTCCTTTTGAACTTAGTGCTTGAGCCTTCTGGTTCCACTAAGGGTTCTTAAGGTAGCTGAGTGTCTATAAGCTACTGATGAAGGACTATGCCCTTATGGAGTTAGGTAATGGGAGATTTGAGAAATGCACATAAATTATAGTGAGAAAAGCTTAATGTAGGAGGCTATTTAGAAGGTGTAGGCATAGCTGGGAGGATGATACTAAAATGAATCTTAAAATAGTAGGGTGTGAGGGTGTGGACTGGATTTGACTCATTGTAGGAACCAATCGAGATGGATCAGGGGTGCGAAAGAGACACTGGCCCCCTCCTCCTGTCTTGCTTACTCTTGTGATCACTAAGCTGGTTCATCCCAGTGAAGGGATCAACACAGATGGACCACGTGAGACAAGTGTAACATACAGTAAATGCCTATAGTTACAACTGAGTGTGACATTTGTGTTGTTCTCCTTGCTATACATTCAGTAAGTAGTGTTGTTTGGAGCCTATTGAACATGGGGCTAATACTTCAGGTAAAACCATGGGTAGGGATGGTTGACCAACAGAAATAAACCATTGTGTAGGCTGGAGGTTAGTATAACAGATTGAAGCCCAAAAACCAGTTCAGAATCCATAAAGTCAGAGGAAGACTTGGGAAACAGCACACATGTACACGGGGCCCAACTAGCCACAAAGTTGACACTTTGAAATGCAACTCTTTGATGCAGCAGCACGGATATCGCTGAGGGGTGGGTTAGAAGGGCAAAATGTTGGTAGGAGGAGAAAAAGAAAGCAACATGGTAATGAATCTCCAGGCTCCACAGAAGGTGGTGACCTTGACCAGCTGAATTTATTTTCTGTTATTTTCATGTCATTGGATGAGGTTACTGTCAGTTCTTAAGTTATGTATAACAATAAAATTAAGTGTTAATTTTATTTTTATAGAGACTTGTAGGTTTACAGGTTACTTCAGTAATGACTGGCAGGATTACAGCCAAATTTCCTTATGTCTTGCACTTTCTGTGGTGCATTTATTATGGTATGCTTCTCCTTATATGCAGTACTTGTAACATGAAACATGTATTTGATATTAACAATTACAGTTATCCCTTGCAAACAGCACATTTAAAATATTCATGGTTTTATATTTTTATCCAGTATTACTGAGTTTTGAGCCAGGATAGCATAGTCAGTATAGCAGCTAGCTACAGGCTGGACAATCTAGGGGTCAGAGTTCAAGTCCCAGCAAGGTCAAGAATTTTCTCTTTTTATGTCATTTAGACTGGCTTAGGGCCCACCCAGCCTCCTACCTAATGGGTATGGGATACTATTTCCACAGAGGTGAAGCAGCCGGGGCATGAAACTAACCATTTACCTCCAACTAGTGCCAAGGTGAAAATATGGATCTATATATCCATTCCTCCATACACTTTCATGGCATAGTGCTTAATTAGTTAAGCACAGGGACAACTTTACCTTTTTTATTATTATTGGGTTTTATGTACTGCCAGTTTTTGAATTGTGTCATGGTGGCTTCCACACAAAGAGATCCATATTTGCTTGGGGCAGGGCTGTAATGGCATCTGAAATTGGATGTTTAGCTACCAGATTACTATCTTGTGTGACACCTTATTAAACTCCTTGCATCCTTCCTGAGCTACCATAAAGAAAAATACAGAAGCTTTAATTGATGCCAGCAAGGTGGTTGATTAAGAAGTAAATGAAGAAAAAATTAAGTAAATACATGTTGCTGTTTCGTCACCAGAATATAGGGCAAAATCATGTCACAAAGATAGCTAATAGATCCCTTGAAAATGTGGCACAGTTCAAATGTTGGGAATGACAGTAACAAATCAAAATTGGGTTTGTGAGGAAATTAGAGGAGATTGAATTTTTGTAATGCTTGCTACCATTCACATCAGAACCTTTTGTCTTTTTGTGTGCTGTCTAAGAACATAAAAATTAGAATATACAAATTATAATTTTGCTTTGTTTCATTCTAGTCCGTCACACTGGACGGAATTAACCTTTTGTAATATAATTTTTGCCTGTGGTTTGATATGGGTGTGAAACTTTGTCCCTGTCATTAAGGGAGGAACACAGACTGGGAGTGATGAAGTGATGGGAGGCTAGAGAAAACTGCATGAGCTTCATGACTTGTGCTGTTTGCCAAGCATAATTAAAAAGATCAGGTGAGGGATGAGATGGGCAAGACATTAGCACACATTAAGAGAAGAGGATTGTGTACAAGTTTTTGGTGGTAAAACCAGACTAGACTTATGTTGGAGAGCAATATTAAAATGGATCTTAGAGAGATAAGGTGGGGTGGTATGGACTGAATTCATCTGGCTCAGGAAAGGGAGCAGTAGAGGTCTCTTGTTAACATGGTAATGACCCTTCAGGTTCATAAAATGTTTGGAAATTCTTGAGTAGCTGAGTGGCTGATGGTTTCTCAAGAAGGTCCCACCTCCATGGAATTATTTGGTCAAATTTATTTTTTAACACCATGGTCGCTGTAAACACCTGATGGGGTTTGAAATGAAATAGCTTTTCTAAGGGAAGTGGAAACTTTTATTAACACAGATATATTCCATTTCTGTCTCATGAACATTTGCTCCAGCTTGTTGAAACCACACTGAATTAAGGTGGAGAGGATTTAACTCATTTATGAGAAATTCTTCCAGCATGGCAGTATAGCACTCAGCATTGACTGTTACAGTTCGTCCCCCCTCACCATCAAAGATGCCGGGATCAGTAGTGTCACTTTGGCCCTCTGCACAGGGCATTGGTGGAATTCACAGGGGCTGTTTGAATCCCCAAAACCGCTAATTTTATTTATTCACATAACCTGACATGTGGAAGTGGGCCTTGTTTGATATCGATAATGAGTTCCCAGTGTTGTGATTGTTCACTAGGTCCAAGAATTCATTTTAACACTGAAGTCGGTTCCCAGCCATAGTACTGTGTTGCACTGACCTGGCTCTCCATCTCGACTAAACTCCAAAATCTGTACAACAAATGTTAGTATGGAAGTACCTTGTAGTGGGAAATGGTAATTACGTTTCAAAAGCTGTCAGGTACTTTTGGTACACTCTGTATGTTAATGACAAGTTTTGTGTTTCATGAAGGACCAGACAGCATAAGCATTGATGACTCCTGACACAAACCATGGGTCCCCTAATCTCAATTTCACATTATGCCTTTGTTTTCCTGACCAGGGATTGCTGTACTGATAATATTCTTTGGTATGAAATATACTTATATTCGTGCTTGTTACTCAGTAGTTAAGTCATAGAATGATGAACGTGAAGTTTTAGTGTATATGACGGGACTGATAACAATCAAGTGATGATATTTGCAGTTTCACATTTAGATTTTGGCCCTCTGGGTAATGGCAGTGTGTAGTCGTATAGGGGTTACCAGTGTTCATGCAGGATCCTGTTGCCTCCGTCCACAGCAGACTTCAACCCGGACACACCAGACAAGGCACACCATCAGTTGTTTAAGGACCGGTTTTACCATTAAAATAATTAGTAAGAAGATTATGTTTAAAAGTTCAATAGTTAAAATTCTGATCATTGTACTATTTTTAAAAATAATGCTGATGATGTATTTGTGAGTTGTTTTTATATATATATATATATATTTTTTT
>NW_019723027.1:107640-111515 GCF_002891405.2 Cryptotermes secundus
AGGTTAGCTCTTTCTAATGGACCCAGCAGAGTAGGTGTCTCCCACCTCTTCACCTGAGGATGGAAGCAGATCCAGTGTCTGAAACGTTGTGTTATTTGGTGCTTTTTATAATACTAGAGGATCGACAGTCCAAAAATCCAATAATTCTGAGTGATGAAACTTTTCCACTAAGTGAAGATAAAATTTTATATTTCATTTCATAAGTATTTGTATCTCTTTGTGATGCTTTAGTTTTCTTTTTTCTCATTTCCTTCCCTCCCTACATCTCTTCAAGGCTGTGCTTTTATTTGCTACACTGCAAAACTTTTCCTGTTTTCCCAGTATATTTCAAACTTTGATAATGTTAGCAAGAAAAGAATCCTTTGTTGCAGCTGACTTAAGTTCTTTTTTAACATCAAGATTTATTGTATTAGATGTAAGCGTGAGTACTGAACTTCATTGAGTTGTCTCTAAGTTTATAGTCTTGTTTTCTGGAAATATGGTTATATAAAATAATCCTGAAGGGTTTCAGCAATGGTATATAGTGCTGGGTTTATCCATCACCTGGAATTCTGAAGAGAAGACAGTTTTGGAAGCTGAATGTGTTTCCATCCTTAGGTGGAATGGTGTGGAGGCACTTACTCAGTTGGATCCACTAAAAAAAACTAATATCAGTCACTGAACAAGCCATACAAGTCAGCTAAAGTTATAGAAATATAGATGATCTAAATCTAGGACAGAAAAGAAAGTAAAAATGAAGCCATGAAACCATGCCGAGAGTGTAACCCAGAAAGAGTAATGTGGAGGAACCTCACATTGACATACTGCCTACTGCTAGTACCGACTGTTAAGTGAAATATGATACATCAATGAAAATGGGAGATGTAAGCATAAAGAATAGGACAGGTTCTTCCTGATTTTGTTCCTAATAGACCCAGTGGAGTAGGTGTCTCCCACTCCTTTCTTTTGGTTTTGGAAACAGATTCACTTTACAGTGAAGAGGAAATGTCTGAAGGCCTTACAAATGCGAGTGGTTGTACTAGTGAGTGTAAAAAGTGATTGTCCAATAAACATCTTTGTCTAATCCGAAACCCACACAATTTTCTTGCTGCATTATCTAGGAAACACGCAACAATATAAAATGGTTCTTAGAGAGATAGGATAGGGTGGTATGGACTGGAATGATCTGGCTCAGGATAAGGACCAGTGGAAGGCTCTTTTGGTTGTGAACTGTAAGATGTTGGGAAGTCTTGGGTGTCTGAGTGACAGTTTCTCAGGAAGAGCTCAGCTCCATGGAGTTAGTTACTTGAAATGTGTTGCATTACTTTGAATTCTTATGAACTTACGGGGATTCTCACACATGAGGAGCTGTGATATGCTTCACAATACAGTGAACCATCAATAATCCAAATCAAAATATGAAAAATGAAAAATTCTATTCACAGTTGAGTACATAACTTTGAAATACTCTTGGGATTGAGGAGCAAGAGGACTTTCAGACTGTTCGAGGGCAGCTGGAAAGACTGAAACCATTCAAGAATGTGTCCAAGATTGGCTTGAGCTGGATGAAGGAGACCCTGGATTTCATTTTCTTGTCTTTTTATAGTTTTTAAACAAAGGAGCTACAGTGATATTTTTCTATTTACTTTCATCAGCACTACCTGCGTTAGATTCTAAAGGGTTCTGACTGTGGTGTGTAACACTCAGAATTACTGCTTTTTAGACTTCATCCATCGTCTGGTATTCTAGAAACTAGAAAACACAATCTTTCGGAAACTGGATCTGTTTCTACCCTTATGTGAGGGGGGAATACGCCTACTCATTTGGGTCCCTTAGGAAAAGCTAACTTAATACACCGGACAACCCCGGTCAGCTTTACTACAAGTATTTAATCACTTGAGACCAGGCTAATTTGGCAGAAGATAACAGGAATATATGCAGTAAGAATTTTGATAAGAGTGCGCACATACGTGGAACTAGGATAGAAAAGGATGTAGAAATTTATGCTACAAACCTAGTCAACAAAACCAAGTGTATGAGCATCAATACACAGACAAAAAAAATGGAAAATTTTGTGAAAACAAGTAGTTCCTACTGCTAGCACCATCTGTAGAGAAAAACCTGAACACTCAAGACTACTCGTAAAACCTTTTATGGAAACTCATGAATCAGTCACATCACACAGATCTTCTCTGAGTTGGAAACCTCATTGCTGATAAAGGGGATACATAGGAGAAATGTTGAACCTGTGTTGGCTGATTGGGTTGGTTAAGCGTGTCATATGGGCTGATTGCTTGTATTTACTATACTTGCTGTTACTTTCAATTTCCAGAATTTTAGCAGTACAAGGAGTCTGTGTGGAGGTGGGGTCGAATACCTCCACCATAGCCCTGCAAGTTGCAGGAGGCAAGGAAGAGAGAACCCAGTGCTTGGGAGTATAACAGGGCCACCCTGTACCTGGGTGTTATAAATATGGGGACCTGGCCCTGCAGGTTGTTGGGAGTCTTGAATCGTAGACCCCGTAAAATGTCATGAGTTCCACAGTATTTGGACCTGAGAATGACTGAGCCAGTGAGGGCAAGCAGTAATTTGAATGACAGATACATCCCCTTGTCAGAGAGGATGTTACATCAGGCCTAGAACCGCAAGTGTTCAGTTGGAAAGTAAAATTATTAGTTGTGAATCTCAAGGGGCTTTTCTCCAAGACAAACTCATTGGTAGTAAACTGCCAGTCTTAAAGTATGAATGAATGCATAAGGGGTGGGTCATAATAATCTGGCCCTTGCAACGCGATCGTCAATGGTCTGTTGTGCTTCCCCTTATTGGTTAACCCTATATCAATCCTACACTTCAAGTGAAATGTAGGACTTAGTCGTAAAGTAACTCTGAACTCTGACAAATTGTCCATTGATTGAGGTTAGCTCTTTCTGAGGGACCCAACTGAGTAGGTGTCTTCCCCCCTCACCTGAGGATGGAAACAGAACCAGTTTCCAAAATGTGTTTCCTACTTTGTAGAATACAGGATGATGGACAGAGTACAAAAACTCAGTAATTCTGACTACCTATATTATTAAATTTTCCATTTATTTGTTTTCTGTTGTTGTTTGTGTGTTGTTGTTGTTTTTAGGGCTATCTTTTGCTTTATTAATCCAGATGACCTTCCCACAGTTAATCTGGATTAGTGAGGGTTTACTGTATTGGTGCATGACTTGAATGCATTGGCTGAAAGCTGCAAAGTAACGCAGAATTATTACGGAGGAAGTGAAACATAATATTTTGGCAGTAATACCATTTTTCTTAATTTATAAAAGAATTTGATAACTCTGTTGTCTTTCATTTTGGGGTCAGGTATTTCTTCTATTTATAACATATTATAACGTGTTTAGACACTGAAGACGCCGTACGGATTGTTAATTGGTTTATTTAACAACCTACAAGTAACGGCTACAATTATTTATAACACAGTTGTGGGGTTTCACACTTTATAACCCTAATTGCAATAATCTGTTTACACTGTTGCGGGGTTTCACGATTTATAACCCTATCCGCAAATCAGTTCACTCTGCCTTCAGTAGTCTACACGTTTACAGTAGGGGAGCTATGTATCACTGTATCACACACTCCCAATTACACACACGTCCGGTCCTTTTTCCGTGACGGCTGCTATACTCCAACTGTAGTCTGCTCACTGGAGAACTGTTGATAACACTCGCTCGACTACTACTTAACTCGGCGACTGCTACATTACAACTGCTTCGTAGCTGCTGTGCAGTTCCCTTATATAGCCGCAGTGGTGCCTGTTGCGTGCCACGTCACAGTAGGAAGCGGTGCCGCGTCACCGTGTTTGCGTATAGCCTAGCAACGCTGTTGCCTCGAGCAGTCCTACATCACTGCGT
>NW_019723027.1:111546-122800 GCF_002891405.2 Cryptotermes secundus
GGGGGGGGAGGGAGCGCTACGTTACCGCCACATGCCACTGGGGAGGTAGGGGTCCTCCATTGCGCAACATGTCACAATATTATATTTTGTATTTGCGTAAATTATGTTTAGGTTTAAGTTATTAATGGTTTAACCTTCTTACTCATTCTTTAGGCAGTGTTAAGGAGGGTGACTCCTATTTGCAGTAGTGTGTCAGACTTTCAGTCTAGTTCTGAGCTCTGTCATTCTAGCTTTTGTAGTGTCCAGTTCATAACAGCTGAATCTATCCAAAGTCAAACACTTGATTTTTTCCTCTGTTATACATATTTTTATCCCTGTAAGAGGCCATGAAGGCGTATAGTGTTGTGAGAGGTCGAGGGTCCCACATCTTCTAGACAGTTGGCTCATAGATGGCGGTAAGGTTGTCAGCCTTACACATAGGCCGCCCATTTACTCCCCAGGAAAATACCTGGTACTCATTTCTGTTATAGGCTGAGTCAACCACAAGGCCATATTGTGGCTGGAAGGATTAGGTAAATTGGAAAAACCAGTGACCTCATCGGGATTCGATCCTGCAACCTTCCGGCTTGTAGCATAGTGCCTCAACCAAGTATGCTACCACTACAAGCTGGAAGGTCACAGGATCGAATCCTGATGAGGTGGATTTTTTCAATTTACCTAATCCTTCCAGCCACACTATGGCCCTGGGGTCGACTCAGCCTCTAACAGAAATGAGCACCAGGAATATTCTTGGGGGTAAAGGGTGGCCAGCGCATAAGGCTGACAACCTTACTGCCATCTGTGAGCCGATAGTCTAGAAAATGTGGGAACCTCAACATCTCACAACCCTATGGGCCTCCAAGGCCTGTTACAAGGGATACCTTTACTTTTTTTTACTTACTTTTATACATATTTTTATGGGTGTTTGGTACAGTAAAAATTCATAATTTGTTTGTAAGAATTTTGGTTAAGGTTAAAATGTGTACTCTAAGTTTACAGATTTATAATTAGATAATTTTTCTTTTTATGTTTATACACGTGAATACTGTTGCTTTTGTTGAGTTCTATTTCTCCAAATGTCCTTGATTTCAGATTTATATACTTGGAAGATTGCAAACATGTACTGGAGGCATCTGGACTTGAGCAGTGGATGGCTCAAACACATGAAGAAATAAAACTGAAGGATTGTCCCCTGTGTAAAACACCCATTACCAAAACTCAGCGCTTCATGAACATAGTAAAAAAGGTGTACCATGATGTGCAGAATGTGAAGAAACGTGTTTATGGTAACACACGAAAAATTGAAGCCAGCCGAAATTATCTCGGGGTGCGACTGATGGCACACAATTCTATATATATGACAGGTAATTTTTATCATCTCCTCCAGGGTTAGGCTTTTTGAGACCTGTTACAGACATTAGAAAGCAAAATCCCTGTGTCATAGGGCTTTAATTTTTTCTTCTTTTGGCTGAGTTTGGAATCTTATCACAGCTTATGTTCTGAATTTATTCATTCAGTTTCTTCTGTATTGTTCTATAAATTCAGCCATTTTTGCAATTTGTAGCTCTTAACTTCATAATTTTTTATGGATTGTGTTATTATTTTGCAGTCCTTCACATGAAATCGATTTCTGCAGATATGAATTTATATTCTTACATGGCTTGAAAACCTATTTTTTTTTAGTTCCTAGTATTTTTAAAAAATATATAATTTTTATTTTCAAATCCTTTTCTCCTTCGTATGACTAATAAGGTAGTTAAATATATTAATTTTTTCCAGTGTCCTATCATTAATCATATCTTGCTTCCAATTGGCTTAATTCCTTATAAAGCCATTATTAACTTTTTCCCCTTGTTGGAGAGTTAACTGGAAAATTCTGCATCACTCTTATTGAAGTTGTATACTAAGTACGTGTATTAACATCAACTACAGATTTGTGTAGAACAGTGTGATTGTCCGAAAATAGCAGGTTGTCAACGTGAAATTTTCTGCATAATGAGACCGCCCGCACACGTGTGTGAGATATATATATATATATAATTATATATATTGTGACATGTCTAAGTGTTGCTGGGCAACAGGAGGTGGAACAGGTGGAACGAGTTACCACAAAGACAGACCCTTGATAAACAGTAAGGAATGCAACAGTAAGGAAAGCGGTGTTTCTCAGTGTTGTGCCAAGTAGAGCCAAAGCACACTGGTTGCTACACAGCAATAAACAACTCTCGGCAGCATTCCCCAGCAATGCCTGTAAACACGTTTACGCAACAGTGAAGCAAGGTCGGTTTTTCCGCCGTCCGACTGAGGGTTTATAAGAGAGACTGGAATGCCTAAGAAGTTAGTTGAAATATAGCAGCAGTCGCGGAAAGAAGACCCAAATGCGTGGTTAGAAGATTTAATGTGATTAGTGTGCGATAACTGAGAAGTCAGCCAGTGAAGACTTACTGCGTGCTGTAGTACAGTTATATTGGGAGTGTGTAATTCAGCGAGACTTGGATAGCTCCCGCGTTGTAAATACGTGGAGACTACTGAAGAGATTATTGTGTAGGTTGTTAAATAAACCAATTAACAATCCAAACTGTGTCTTCAGTAGACAAAACACGTTACAATATATATATTGACACGTTGTAGATATAGTATGACTACTCCTATGTGTCCCAATCTGCTGATGAGGAAGATAAAATAACTGCTTAAATAATTAGTATAGTTGACTTACAGTCAAGAGGTTTGTGTGAAGAAGGTAAGTAATAATAATTATATATATATATTGACGTATTTGCGCTATGCAGGACACCCCCTCCCCTGCCAGCAGTGACATAACAGCATAGGAGCTGTTGCTATGGTAACAGGCCAGTCAAGACTCCACCTCCCCCCCACATGGTGACGTAACGGGGCAACAGAACGGTATAAAAAGCTGGCTGAGCAGTATGTGAGCCAGAGTGTGTGATTAGGAGTGACAGTGCGGATTGTGAAGCCAGACAGAAGGCAGCGGAAGTCTAGAAGTCGCTGAGAGCAGAAGTATTTGTGATACTGCAGATGACAGTAATTGGGAAACTGTAAACTGTGTAAATGTGAGAGCAAGTAGAATAAATTCGCTATATCCAGAACGGCGTGAAGTTATTTGTCTCATGACATATACCCAACACATGACAATTTGGTGTCAGTAGTGGGATCGAACTTACACACGCCACAAGTTACAACGAATTATACTGCCACATGATGGAGATGGAAAAATTGTTCAGACGCCTAGTGGCAAAAATGGACGCCGATAGAAAAACTGACAAGGAAGAAATGGAGGTCAGTAGAAAGAGTGACAGAAGAAATGCTGGCAAGAATGGGCGCCAACATGAAATCCTACCAAGAAAAGTCAGAGGCCAATAGGAAGACCAGCCATAAAGAGTTGTTATCCAGATTGGAGACTGACAGACAGGCCGAGTGAAGAGAACTAAAGGAAGTGATGAAAATGATGGTCACCAGCCACAAGGAGATGGTGACCGAATTTAAACCCGAAACAAAGGATACCTGAAAAGAGACGACGGCTTGCCAAGAAACGACAGAGGCGCATCTAGGAGAGCAAGAGCCAACCTCACTGGAAACGAAACCTGAGGTGGCAAAACAAGACGAAGTCCCCAGCGTAGATGCCATACTGAAACTGGTCAGTGGACAGAAGAAGCGGCATAAGGGCAAAAAGCAAGCTGCAGGGCGGCGTGGAGAGCCAAAGGAACTGACCCAAGGAGATTGTGGATGCAGGATGAATGTGGCTGCCTCCTGCAGGAAGGTGTCCCGCTGTGCAACAGTGGCATGGCGCAAGAGGAACAACTTCAGGAAATCTTGGACCCAAAGAAGTAACGGCAACTGGAATAAAGATTACACGCTGTGCAGGACACAGGTGTATGAGACAAAATGAAGACAACGTTGAACAAGAAACCCCGAAAAGGACAAAGGAGAATAGACGTTGGAAGCACCCTGAATGTAACAATGGTATAAGGGACAGAGGTCTGAAACAGTGGCTACAAGGCAGCAGACAAATGAAGGATCAAACCACGAACCGCATTGAGGGGTGGAGCCAAGGAAAGTGAGCACATCAAAGAATTCCTCGGGTTCAGAATGGTGGCACCAAGTTTCGTCCCCAGTGGCAATACGGGACAGACAAGCATACTCTTCCTGATGGTATCATTGCAAGTGACCCAGTGATGCAGCCATTCTCTGAGTCTTCTGTTCCTCTGTGAGTTAATGTGGAACCCACTGTGCACAGATTTTGCGGTATAGCAGGTGTTTGTCACAGTGGCATGTATGGAACCGTGACTTATTCCCATCAAAAGACTAATTTCTTCCACAGTGATCCATCGGTTTGTGCAGATATATCCATCCCACCCAGCAATAACATCAGGAGTGATGACACAATGAGTCTGTCTTGGGCGAGCATCATCTTGCAGTGACCCACGTCCCTCTCGGAATCTCTTATGCCACGCCAGCACACGCGGACATGATATGCTGGGTTCACCATAAACAACAGCCTTGCGACGATGAATTTCTCGTCGCCCTACTCCTTCAGCAGTCAAGAAGCGCACTGTACTTCACTGTTCTTCTTTACCCACCTCCATTACTTGAAGTTGGATGACCACGCGTAGTGCTAACCTCACTTCCAGCACAATAAACAAGCAACTAGTATGCAAGAGCACGTCATCACTGTGCTTTCCCAAGTCTCCTCCAGATGTTTGTACCCTAAGCAAATTCCATTGTTACCAACTTGCGCGCCATATGAGTTATGCATGGTGACCCTTTTTCATTTTACTGCCCCTTATATGTACACATACACACAAATATATATCCCTCAGTTATATAAGGTAATTTTTTTCCCATGAAAACGGTTCATAAGGTGGAAATTCATAAATTGAAAATGATATTCCCAGTACTTTCATGTAAAAGTTATAGACTCCTCCATGAGTTCCAGAAAGATACAAAAATACTTTTAAAAGTTATAGACTCCTCCATGAGTTCCAGAAAGATCGAAAAGTACTTTTAACATACACTTTATTTGTAAATAAGCGTTAAAATAAGGGCAGTATTGCTTGTTTATAATATTGTTCCAAATAAATCTCTGTTATTTTACTCATGTTTGTGTTTCATGCTCTACTTTTGTTTTACATTATCAGCACAAATGTGGAACTTAAGAATTAACCAGTGAACCAACTGCCCAACTGACACTGATTGATAAACTACCTATCAAATGTATTATTCAGCTCTAGAATTATATTGCCATGTTGACAGGAGCATGCCACAGGGCCCTGTCTGAGGCTCCAAAATAAAGAAAAGTCCATAATAACCAGCCTTTAAAAATATAAATTTTCATGTGAGAACACTTTTATCTAATTATGTAGGTCCTTAGTAGCAAGCAGCTTTGTAGCACAACATAGTGCTTCAGGGCAAGGGTTCAATCAGGCGTTGGTTGATTTGGTCCTTGATATGAATACTGAGAACTGTTACTAACAATTTTGGAAAAAATAATGTGTGTGCTTGCGCGTGTATAATATATATATAATTTTCCATGATTATCTGCATTTCAGGTTCCAAAGAGTACGAAATCTTGTATGATAAGCTCTGGGATGAGCTGCAGCCTGTTCAACTGAAGAGACGAAACCCACTGAGTGTTATGCGTACAGATACCCTTGCAGTTCAGTTAGAGATGTTCTGCCAGCTGGTTGAGTGCTGTAGTAATGCTTGCTTACATTTGCGTGGAGAATCAAGAAATAAAGTAATTTCTTACATGGATACGTTGTTACATGCTGTGAAAAAGCGCGGAAGCAAGATCAGTGGACAAGAAATTGAGGAGATCAACATGGAGATTCAACGTTTTCACAGACTGTGCCAGCTGTACAAGATAAGAAGTGAGGGCGCATATAAAATGTATTGCAGTAAACCTGAGGTGAAGAAATGCTTCGACACAGCACACAGAATTGCATATTCCATAGAGAAATTTTCAAAGGAGTGTGACATGGCGCTGAAGGATGCCCTGGAAAATCTGAAGAAGGAAGTCAAGAGTGATGTCATCATAAGCGATGCTGAGAGGAAGATGATAGTAGGTGCACTCAGCTTCAGGCTAGGTCACTGGTATAAGTGTCCTAATGGGCACATTTATTGCATAAGTGAAGGTGGAGGGGCAATGCAGATAGGACAATGCAACGAGTGTGGAGCGGCAATAGGAGGTAGCAGCCACAGGCTTCTACCAGACAACAGCCTAGCTTCTGAAATGGATGGTGCCACTCATCCTGCATGGCCACAGTAAACATTTAGTCCTTCCGCAAAACGAGCTGTGTTTCCATATATCTTGTTGTTATACACAGGCGCAGCTGTAGTGAATGATGGTTAGGTAGTCAGATGATCTATTTTCTTCTTGTAATAACATTAAACTGACAAAAATTAAATTTTAGAATTCCAGAGTGCTGTGTTCTGAAAGTATGTGATATTTTGTTCTGAAGATTTCTGAAGATTTATGCTGTGATGTACAACTACTAGGACTACTGAGCTTTTGGACTTTGTCCATCATCTAATATTCTAAAGATCACTGCGTGCACCACTTTCCATCTTCAGGTGAAGGGGGGGGGAGGCATATACTGTGTGGGGTGTGTTCAGAACAATCAGGTTTTGTCCTCAGATCAGAAAACTACTACAGTGATTAAGGCATCTTAAATCAAAACAAAACAGTCTGGTAGTTGGAAGTGACTCTTGACAGTCCAAGAAAAGCATGTTCTGAAACCTTAAAATTTCTGTAATTACATGTTCTTTTATGTGTCGGTTTACCATAATAATATTAATCCAAAGTGTACTTCCAAATTCACAGCATGACCATTTCAATTGGCACATGCCAAACATAACCATCATCCAAGTGGCTCACTAATTGAATCTTATGAATGTGAAATACATTCATGTTTACGGTAAGGTTCATTTCACCAATTGCTCCACAATCACCCTCACCTATCATCTGGGGCTGGTACAATAGGCCAGAAGCGCCCGCAGTACAAGGGACTTAGTCCCACCCCACTAGCAAGGTTATAGATCTCATCATGCATCTTGTATGATAGACACGTCAGAGAAGAAATAAGCTCACTTTACGGAATTGTATAATTGAAAGTAGCGTAAAAAATGTATATTAACTGAGTACAATAGCCAGTGTTACACAATTCACAACATGATTTACCACTCACTCACGGAGCTGAGCCCTTCTTGAGTTGCCAATTGTGCAGCTACTCTAGAACTTCCCAGGATTTTATGGAACCTGAAGGTTCATTACTGTGTTCACAAGAACCCTCCACTGATCCCTATCCTGAGCCAGACCAATACAATCCATACCATCCCATCCAATCTCTCTAAGATCCATTTTAATGTTATCCACCCACCTACATCTTGGTCTTCCTAGTGGTCTTTTTCCTTCTAGTTTTCCCACCAACATCCTGTATGCATTTCTGTCATCCCCCATTCATGCTACATGCCCTGCCCATCTCGGCCTCCTTGACATCCAACAGAGTTGGATGAACTGGTTTGATGCTATCTGGGCACACTAAATTTAACTGGGTCTGCAAAAGCTAAGAAGGAATATCAGTACCACAAAACACTTCTTTGAAACTAAATGAACAGAATAAAGCAGTGAATTTTAAATGTAGCTTAATTGAAATTCGTCTATAAAATGTTTGATTTGAGGTTCCCACAACAGTGGCTATGGGCTAGGATAGTGCAGTCAGTATAGCAACTGGGGCTAGAGTTTGAATCTCGGTATGGTAAAGAATTTTCTCTTCTCCACGTCATCCAGACTGGCTCTGGCGCCCACCCAGCTTACTATCCAGTGGGTGCTATGGGGCTACTACCTTCTGGGATGTGGAGCCATGTAGTCCAGTAAGAGTTCACAGATGTTTTGGAGGAACAAACAACAAGAAACAGGCAGCAAGGAAAGCTGTGCTTTTCCCTTTCATAGGATATATTATATTCCTAATAATGATATATATATATATACTCCATTAAAGACACTGGTACTTGCCTGAAATGAGCTCAGTATCAACAACCTATATGTCTACCTAAACCTGATTCTGAAGTTTAACCTCTCTGGGACAGTTCTAACCTCATTACATAACCTCTATACATGTTCTTAGGATCATAGTGTACTTTATTAATGTTATTAGAAAGTATAATTGCTGAATTCTGAGCAGAAATTCCCTTAAATTAAATACTGGAGCTATTTCTGCTGATTAAGATTCTTCTTTTACTTTTAAGCCCAGCTTTCTGCAGTTTAGATTTTTTCACACACATCAAGTGCTTCTCAAAAAAAAAAAAACTACTGAATGTAAAGCAATGAAACTATGTTAATTTGTTTTATAGCATTTAATAATATATAATTAATAAATATTTTGCTGGAATAGGAATTTGGTGTGTATAGGCTTAATATTAAATCATGTGTACAATGAAGCCTCAAATCTTACAATGATATATTTATTTTTAAATATACAGTTTCTGTAGAGGAAAGCAAAAATCTGGCAATCAGTTATTCAGGATAAATAAATGAAATCCTGCGCCATCAAAATTCGGATGTCTGTGTCCTACATATATATGAAAGGTTTCAAAGAGATCTCCCTGGTACATATTGAAAAAAAAAGTACGTAAGTGTAAAAGTTGATGTTTTATTAACTTGTTCTTTCTGGAAAGAATTTTCTCTATTAAATTCGACTAAAATTATCACAGAAAACAATGATGCATGTAGAATGAACCTGCGAAATTTTAAAACTGTTGCACAAAAACCGCAGAAGTTATAAGCAAATATGCATATGCTTTCTGACTTACTTCCCAGCTTCAAGAAAATTATTCGTTGAGCATTCATATTCAGAACGCCCTGGAGTTGAACCAAGGGCCATAGTGTAAAGTATGAAGGCGTTTATGTAAAGTTTAGTGCATTTGGAGAGATAAATATAATTTTATTGAAGTGAGAACACTTTAACGCCTGGAATACATCAGATTCGAAAGCAGGCAATTTCGATGATTTTCAGCGCATCTGCAGCTTTTTACAAGTGACATTATGTAACTCGAATATTTATGGCCTAGAATTTACAAATATGCGTACATTCATATAAATTTCATTTTAGGTTATGATTTCCGCCATTATTTTTTAAGGTGAAGATCTCGACATATTGGATATTTACGACCTTATAGTAACCTTGAAGTATAGGCGGGGTTTGGGGTTGTCGCGTACAGGTGCCTGCATCGTCGTGCATTTGTCTTGCATCTTTCGATCTATGACGTCATCTGTTACATTGGCGGGCGTTTGTAACCCCACCCTCGACAGCTTCCCTCCAAAATGTATGCCGTTAATAATAACAAAAAGACTCGCTTGGTATAAGGCTATAAAACCAAAAAACCGATTTATTGTCAGTGTATCCTTGCGAATTGCTGTGCTTAAGTATCAGATCACGACGGCGTATAGGGGGCGCATGGGCAGAATACCAATTCTAGATCAGGACACAATCGTTAATGTGGGGTAGTTAGCTTCAGACTCCGGTAGCTTTACCTGCAGTGAAATGTATGTCTATGTATTTCATTGCTTTATAACTCCCTGTCGTCTTCCTGGTTTGTTATTTTTCAGGTTCTCGTGCTATATATTCGTATTATCGAATGGGAATACTATTCGCGAGAACAGGTTTCCCAACAAGCCACTTTCCGCGAAACTTTCTTGTTTCTTCCACCTTGGCTACATACCCACCCCATCCTAACTTCTAGTTGGATTAACAGTGCTTGACGACACCCAGTATACATTATTTTCTCTCCAAAAATTTTCTGAACATTTAATTTTCACTCATTTGAAGATTAATTTTCCTCCCTTATTGTAGAAGTCACGCTTCGAAGCTGTACGAAACGGTTACGTTGTGCATATATGCCAGTCTCTAGAATAGTATTTTAGCTGCCCCTTAGTGATTTATTAAGCATTCACAAAATCAATGAAATTTCATTATCCATTTTAATATTATCATCTGAGTCACCCATTGCTATTTTTCCATCAGGTGTTTCAACCACAACTTCCTACATATCGTAGCCTCTTTCATGCATATTGAATAATCTGTCCATCCCTCAGCTTACATTCATCTGATAATATTAAGTCTGATAAGCCAGGCGCCTGTGTCAGCTGTGTCGATGGCTGGTTTCAATGAAGCGCGACCCCGTATGAGGTATTTCCTGTTCCCTTCAACGTCCATGCGGGATCTTGGGAGACCAAGTACGTACCGTGGGGTTCGTACCCTCTTCCATGTACTCTCGATGTCTAAGAAAGTGTGGATGTTTACCTCCACGCCTTCATACACATCCAAAACGTAATACCCAGCTACACGAGCCAGTTTATCGTCAAATTTGTTTTAACGGTTTTGGCACGTGATTATAAACCAATAATAGCCATATTTTGTAATTATTTCAATTATCTTGTTCATTTATCTTCAAATGATTGTTTGATCTGAGGTTCTTACGGCGGCGAATAAGAAGAGTTGCATCTACTGGGTTATAACGCCATGTAATGCGATAAAAATCAATCGACGTTTCGGAGTAACATGTCTCCATCTAAATGGTCGAAGAGTGAGCTAAGGAAGAAACTAGAGTGAACTACGCTTACCCTTTGACCCTGAATATTGCGATATGCTCCTCCGAAACGTCGGTTGACTTAATCGGAGTACACGCCTTTGTATCCCAGATGATTGAATGTCTTTCCAGCGTTTTGTTTTGGATTATATGTCTTCTTCACTCAGAGTGTGGGACGGGGGCTTTGTAAACGTAATTATATTATAATTTTATGTTCATCGAGAGTTAATACTTAGGCCTGTGTGGATAACTTGGACTGCACCTGAAATGCAGGGAAGTCTTAATTTGGACAAATTATGATTTACACTTCAGTTATTTCAAACGAGCCGCCAATGAATACGTCATCGATATATCTTCCCGCCACTGAATACGTCATCGATAAGACTTCCCGCCAATGAATACGTCATACGTCTTTCCACCTATCGTAATCTGGCGCCACTACCCCCACTACACACGACGTCTTGCCCTGTAGCAATCGTCGTGACGTGACACTGAGCCGTCTGCGCGTGTGTGAGGTGGATGTGAGGAAGGAACAGGTCAGCGGGTTCACGACAGTTTGCGCTCTAGGTCAGTGTTCAGTGCCGTAAATTGCATCAGCTATATATCTCGCAGGTATTTGTAGCTTCGTATTAATTAAGTTGAATTAATTTCGGCCTAAAATAATATCAAA
>NW_019723027.1:125220-125626 GCF_002891405.2 Cryptotermes secundus
TGAATTTCTTAAATGTTAGCCCAGACTGCTCAAAGTAGTTTAATATGTCCGGTGTAATAAGAGCACCCAGTGCGAAGTTTCATCAGAATCTGTTAACGGATATTGTCTCAGATGTCTGACCACCTACAGACTTTGTTTTCCAACCTCAGTTCTCTATACCGGCATTCGTGCTTCGTTTCCATCCACCCAGATTAGGGTCGACCCTGTAAATTAAAGCCAGAAATCAAATTTATTTAATAAAATGAGATGACGTGTCATTCCTTTATTCCATTAGGTTTACATCATTCTGCCAATAATACCAATGACGTCACCTAAACATTAAACATCAAAATGCCTTCAGAGTTTGGTACAGAAATTGTGTTATGGCAGCTTCCACATTTGACCGGACAAATCTCCTGCTTATCCC
>NW_019723027.1:125718-126536 GCF_002891405.2 Cryptotermes secundus
TGTACGGTACATATGTGCCCACTGCCATCTGGTGTTATCTGATTTAGAAAACAAACCCTCTTTTCGGGGTGCTTCATATGCCCCGGGTATACTGCAGCAGTCCAATTAGAGTAGGTCAGCAAGAAGTTATAGTTCATTCCGCCCCTACTGCTTGCAATTTGGTGACTTCGCGGCGCAGGAGTTTTGCTTCGTAATACAGAACGGTCTTGAACTTTAAGACGGGTTGCCAGGAGGTGACGCTACACTAGTTATAAATTTGGAGGTTGTAAAAGTGCCCTTTGAGTCCAAATTCGCTCAGCAATAGTAGTTTATCAGAAGACGTTAAATTCTGCCCCTCTCCCCGGCCCCTAGACTTTAGAAGTGGCCAATCAGGATCCGAAAGGAGACGTCCCATCCTTGGAAGCTGCAGATCCAAGAGAGGCGGCCGTTTCTTGGGAGATCCAGTGCGGCCCAAAGTCCCTGTAACAAGTTTCCGTGAGATTGCGACGCATCAGTATGTCCTCCGTCACAAATTCTGAATTTGTTATTCAGATATTGTTATTTGATATTCGGACTGTTGCTTCGGTAGTGTGGTCTTTCGGGAATTAAGTAAACGCACCTGTGAGCAATATGAAAGCAGTTTCATAAAAATAATTTTGAATACAAATTTTTGTTACATTAACGGAAGACACCGACGTTGTTAGGCGTGACATACAGACGGAAGATATGTCCTCCTACATAATTCTTTGTTTTATTTGTGTTTCTCTTGAGTTCCGTCGGAAAGAATTATTTATACATTGCAACGAAATGTTAATGAATGCGACCTTCCTGTACACAAT
>NW_019723027.1:129481-130094 GCF_002891405.2 Cryptotermes secundus
GTATCGAGAAACACGCCGATATATGATATGTGCATTTCACATGTCAGTAAAAACCATCGATTGCAGGCGGATTTAGAATATTACGTAAACAAAAATGTAATTGCTATAATAATTTATCTTTGAATACTAAACAGAACGTGAGCCGGGATAGCGCAGCTACGGACTGGACGACCAAGAGGTCGGAGTTCGAGTCCCGGTAGGGTAAAAAAATTTCTCTTCTGCACGTCATCCACACCGGCTCTGGGGCCCTCCCAGCCTCCTATCCAATAGGCACCGGGGGCTATTTCCCCTGCGGTAAAGCATCCGGGGCGTGAAGCTGACCACTCACCTCCAACTAGTGCCGAGGTCAAGAAAATGTGGATCTATACGCCCACTCCCCCATACGCCTTCATGGCGTAGTGCTTAGTTAGTTAAGCACAGGGACAACTTTACCTTTACCGTTGCAAGAGCTAGACACTTCTGGCCACAAACGCAAGGCTTGTGACACTAACACATTTCATATTATGAGGATTTTTTTTCCGCAAGCCTTATGAAAACTGCGGCTGATTTAATTGCGTGAATGTGTTCGCGTTTGGATTTGCAAATTTCATGGAGCGTGGTAAAATCATGATGA
>NW_019723028.1:0-1413 GCF_002891405.2 Cryptotermes secundus
GGTGGTGTAAGCGAACAAACAGGTTGATGACTGAATCAGCCAGCAGAGGACCACAAAGAGGAAGAAGATTAAGATACTGACACATCAGTAAGTCATTAGGAAAATAATGCCTCTTCATCTTTGCCTTGTAATATTTTGCCCACACCAGCCCTGGAAATCGGCAGAGAGCAGTTATTGATTTACTGGAATAATACATTCCAGTTGCTCACATGAGCATCAATAGTTGTTTCATAAGTTGGAGAAAGTAACCCTGGTGACAAGCAACTACAACTAACATGCCTTCACATGCTCTTGTCTCAAACCTCTGGTTTTGAGTAATTTGTTGATAACATTGTCACCTACAGTCGGATTACGTACAAGAAACCTATTCTGATCTTGAGCTCCATCTCTTTCTTGCTTTGGAGACCTGTTTCCTTCCCAGTATATTAGAACATCATTCTCAGAAGGCTGTCAGAGTTCATTCTGCCCTCTATTTGAAAATAATTAGATTTCAATCAAGAATTGTGTGGGAAATTGTTTTCTGACTCAAATGGCTCTTGTTTATATGTGGGTAAGAATGAAGTGGCATATCTTTATAATTGACTTGCAATCTTCAGGTTACCTGTTTCAGAGTGAAACGCTGAGGAGCAGAATCAATGTCAGGATTCAGTGTATATTTTGTAATTAAATTTATTAACTACTTCCTAGGTAGGAAGTTTTACTTATTAGTGTCTACATATTTTCATCTAATTTGTTATTATGGATATATCTCTTGAGTCATTGCATTATTTTGGCCATATTATTGTGTTCAGCATTGATCTTATGAACATAAATATATAAACATCAGATTTTTAAGGTTCATTATATTACTTCAGGTATTTTATTATGTTGGCCATATTATTGTGTTTAACAATGAACTTGTGAACATACTCGTATATTTAAGATTTTCAAGGTTCATTATATTGCTTCAGATATTTTATTATTCTGGCCATATTATTGTGATCAACATTGAACTTGTGAATATTTACATATTTAAGATTTTTAAGGTTCATTATATTGCTTCAGAAATTTTATTATGCTGGCCATATTATTGTGATCAATATTGAACTTGTGAACGTCTCACAACCCTATGGGCCTTCACGGCCTGTTACAGGGATAGCTTTACTTTACTTACTTTACTTTTACACATATATATATATGCTAGGGGCATTCCGTAAATAATGCCTCCTATTTTTATGTGTTAATATGTAACGTCTGAGATGGATGTTGGTGGTGTTGTAGTAAAGGTTGAACCTTCCCACCAGTCTACTGTTTGGTTGTCGTGCGACAGCAACAGCAGAGCAGTCTACCAAAATGGTGTCTGACATAGAAGTTCGTATAGAAGTTCGTAGATGTGTTATTGAATTTCTCACTGCCAAACAAATTGCACCCATT
>NW_019723029.1:0-907 GCF_002891405.2 Cryptotermes secundus
TGTATCAGCTTATCACTCGTTTCATAAACATTTCACATTACCTTCTTCTAACTGATGGTGCTGGAACATGCCAAAGATAGAAAAATATGACACCTTTTGACAGCACATTTACTATGAACAAAATGCTAACCACAAAAAGAAAGTTGTACTTTTACTTTAAAAATCTACTTTGCAGCTCAAAATTTGCAGATTATTAACAATGGGGAGAAAACCATGAATAATACAATAATCTACATTACTGTGGCTTCACAAGACATGAAATCACAGAGTGCTATCTTCTGGGACATGGGGATGTGTCTGTAGTGTATGTAGTCTGGTAGTTTATTGACATTTCTGAGAAACCTACAGCGTCCACCTTCAGAGCTGAAAAGTAAGCTAAACAAGCTGCAAGGAGTGCACAACTCTGCCCCTTGCTTGGCTTACTCTCTGACCCTGAAGATGCAGGCAGTAAGTTCCTCCAAAATATCAGCTAACTTCTGCCAGACTATGCAGCTTCACAGATGCTGCTGTGTGAACCCCAAATCTAACGTACATGAAACCAGTTTGTAATTGGAGGGTGAAACATATGCTACAAATTATGGCTCAAGTAAGTGTTACAAGAAAATAGAAGTACCCTTACAGTAATATGCTTAACATGACTAAAATAGGTCGCTCACAGTACCTCCACAATTATCATGTCAGGAGTTGTTGCAAAACATTTTACCATACACAACAGAAAGGAATGCTCACAAAGCCCATAAAACTTGTCCCTGGAATGTGTAAACACATGTTACTATAACTGTATTCCTCTGAAATTAAATCTGATAATAGTTCATCAGTAATACTATAATGTGGAAAAAAAAAGTAGTCATCATTTAATAGTTGTTTGTCTACTGTTCATATTGAAGAAAATCATGTCTTTACTTAC
>NW_019723030.1:0-1309 GCF_002891405.2 Cryptotermes secundus
TAAGTATTACACATACCTGATTTTCAAATTAGTTAATACATTCAAGATTCATTTGAATTAATATACATGGGGGAAGACATAAAATTAAATTATCACCCAGACGAAACAGAGACACAGATGATAGAAATTGTGAGTTAATCCTTCTCTACATATGCCCCTGCAAGGCCACACATTTTCCCCAACGATGCATTACCCGCTGGATACTTTGATCATAGAAGGTCTCATTTTAACTGTTTAGGAAGTCCTCCACTGCAGAAATGATGTCATCATCATCTTGGAATCCCTTACCACGAAGTGGCTCCTTTAGCTGCGGTAAGAGGAAGAAGACGCTGGGTGCCAGGTCTGGTGAATATGGTGGATGGGGGAGAATTTCATATCCCAAACTGGCAGCAAGTAATTTTCTCAGAAGGTTCCAGTAACTCGCCAGTGATGGTGACACCCTTTTTGCGCATAGTCAGTCATGATGACACTCCACCGATCCCAGAACATGCTCAACATCACCTTTCCTGATGACGGCTGGGATCTGGCATTCTTTGGTAGTGGTGAGTCTGCATGTTTCCACTGCTTGCTTATTTCCTTTGTTTCAGGGTCATAATGAAAGACTCAACATTCATCCATCATGATCAGGTGGTCAAAAAATTCCACCTTTTTGTCTTGACACAACTGTAAAAGTTTCTTTGTCACATCCGTCACGGTTTTGGAACTGGTGTCAACAATGGTGGCACCCAACGCATAGCAACCTTTGTCATGTGTAACTCATCATGGATGATGCAGAAAACCGACACATGACTAATTGGATAGGATCAAAACTTCCACCTGTGCCACAATTTCCGGATCCTTAGCTAGAGATGATCTTTCACTTTGGGGTTCATCTTCAACGTTTGTCTGTCCACAATGAAAGCGCCTCTTCCACCTGACCACTGAGTTACATGATGGTACACCTTCCTGATACAGAGCGGTCATCTGGTCGTGGGTCTCCCTGGCAGACTTCCCTCGCTAATGCAGGAACTGTATCACAGCACAAGCCTACACTTTCTCAACTGATGTTGCCATTTTGCTTCTGCCTTTTCCAGTGGTCCCCTCTGTCCACTTGGCAAGGGAAAATTTGACTGTTCAGCAAACTCAGGAAATCTCCTATATACAACTATATTTTAGAATTAAGACTTCCTGATGGTGATAATGAAAACATTATGACTTCCCATCATGAGTCTTATAACTCATATAAATACTGAATGTATTAACTAATTTGAAAATCAGGTACATCTGTAATAGTTATTATATATGAATTCATATAAAGCACATTTCAATA
>NW_019723031.1:0-1377 GCF_002891405.2 Cryptotermes secundus
GTCCGGGCGTTAAAACACGCCCGCGCCAGTCAAAGAGCTAATAACCAATATGCATTCCTCACCTCCCCATTCGTGCTACATGCCTTGCCAACCTCATCCTCCTCGACTAGTGATATTGAACACAGTTTAAAGTATTCATTTCCCCACCAACCTATTTCCATTTTTGAACTGTGTTCAATATCACTAGTCGAGGAGGATGAGGTTGGCAAGGCATGTAGCACGAATGGGGAGGCGAGGACTGCATATAAGAAATTAGTGGGAACACCAGAAGGAAAGAGACCAGTGGGAAGACGAAGGTGTAGGTGGGTGGACAATATTAAAATGTATCCTAGTGAGACAGGGGGGTATAGATTGGATTGGACTGATCTGGCTCAGGATAGGGACCAGTGGAGGGCTCTTGTGAACATAGTAATGAACCTTCGGGCTCTACAAAAGACTGGAAAATTCTTGAGTGGCTGCACAATTTACAGCTTCTCAAGAAGGGCTCAGCTCCATAAGTAAGTTAAATGTCACTTCACCCATATCCTTTGGGTTGGATCTGAGTGAAGTTCTGTTAAACTTTGTCCCCCACCCTTTCCAAAAAAAAAAAGAAAGTAACAGCGGAATAAGAGCCTCTGCAGCTCTGGAGTACAAGAGATTAGGTTGCAAATTAATTATCTGGAGAAAGTTCGTCACCAGGCCTGGAAAGTCATAACCTTTCTTTGACATGAAACACCTCTTTAACCAAAAGCACTGAACATAGTGAACTGTAACATACATGGATACTTGTAATCAGGAAAACTGAAGGAGGGGAAACTTGAAAGAAATTCTGTTTCAATCAGAGATACATATATTAAGCCTCATAATTTCCTCATAACTTACACTTGAAAGCCACAAAGAACACAGTTTTCTGGTTACATTTAAGTATTATAAATCATGTATTGTAAGAAAGAATACTCATGTATGATTTGAGGCTTTCACGGCGGTGACTATGAAGAAAGCAGTCTTCTGGGATTTGGCACCGTGTATATGTGGTGCTAACCGACGTTTCAGAGGAACGTATCGCCTCCATCTTTAGGGTAGAAGGAAAAATATAAGAAATCCACAAGCGAAGAGACCGTGAGAACCGGTAAAAGCAGCTTGTGGATTTCTTATATTTTTCCTTCTACCCTGAAGATGGGTTAACACCACATATACACGGTGCCAAATCCCAGAAGACTGCTTTCTTCAACAATACTCATGTACTCATTTATTATTTTCATTAGAATGATGGAATTCAAGAATGTGAAATACACCCATCAACAAGATTAAGACTGCATTTCAAAGATATACGAAAATCTGATATATTCATCCTCACCAGTTCAGTACTGGGCAGAACAATATGGCAGAAATAATAAC
>NW_019723032.1:0-1282 GCF_002891405.2 Cryptotermes secundus
ATAGACTCGCTCTCATGCGCTGACAGTGAAGGACACGGGCCAAAAGTATCGGCCGTCTTATACACTACCACATGCCCCTAGATTGTACTTGCAATAATTCAGTTCCACTATTATGCATAACCAAGAGCAGATTGATTAGCCTTGTCCATCGCCAAGTATATATAATCATGTTCATTGTATTCACCCAACTCTTGGCTCATCGCCCTTTCTTATATAAAATGTTTATGGCTCTGGGTCGATAGGAAGGTCTTTTCTATTTTCCCTCAAAGTGCCATATGCACCCATGCTGTTTGTTCTCAATTTCTGTAAAAAGGCAGGGAGGGAAAGGAAGCCATAGCAAGTGTCAAGTAACTTCAAACAAGGCCAAGAATAAACTTGAAGGCGCAGAAGAAAAATTTCAGTCAAGGGGGTGGGTGTGAGAATTGACAGGCGGCCAGTTGTTTGCAAGGCACAAACAACTGGCCCCCTGTCACTTCTCACACCCACGAACCCACCCATTTGTCTGATATTATTCTTCTGCACATTCAAGGTTCCTCTTGGCCTTGTTCGAAGTTATGTGACACTTGCTTTACCATAATAGGCAACATGCCCTTTATTCTCAATCGTTTTCAATTGAAAAATTTAAAAACAACTTAGTCCCAGAGTGGCAGGGTGGCTGTGTCTTTGGTGGGGACTTATAATAGACCAGGGATGCGTTGAGACACAGCTTTGGAGCACCACCTCGTGGTCCTGCTGGACAACGACAGTTCTGTGGGGTCTGCATTATCGTGAACCTCCGGGGCTGGAGGCCGAGTTTCCATAAAGGCAATGGCCATTTGACCAGAGCATCCCACGAGGCGGCATAATGACTCTTGGGTTTCATTATGATGTACTCAGGACGAATGCGATAGAACACCCCCATGGGGGTAGCTACGGCTATGAGTTGTCTCCCTAGAGTACCGACAAGGTGCCGCAAGCCTTAGGGCTCAACACACTAAAATGGTTTCGACCAAACAATGTGGAGGGGTGGGAATGGGGGAGCTTTGAAGCAACTTCCAGGGCGGTAAGTTCGTGTAGGTTGATCTAGTCGCAACCTCATGACAATTAGTATCGCACTGCCAGTTATCTGGGATACCCCCCTCCCCCCAAACAATCACTCTTGGTCCTGGAGGCTTGTGAGGGTTATACGTATGAAGGACCAACCGCCTAAGCCAAGGAGTGAGGCATCGTGCCGAGGGCTGCATGACACTGGGGTGGTTATTGACCACTGTCTAGAACGATACCCTCGGGGCACCAAGAAGTA
>NW_019723033.1:0-7020 GCF_002891405.2 Cryptotermes secundus
ATAGCCTTGTGTGTAGTCACTGTGTATTCTTGGTTTCTCTTGTGACAATTCCACTAGGACTGTACATATGTTTTGTATTCACATGACATATTCCACATCCTAGAGTCATTTTGGCTAATTTTGGATCCATGGAATGCAATGCCATGTAATGTAATATTTGTGTAAAATTCAAATGTCACACAGCTGAACAGGAGGGCTGACAACTTTGTACTGCATTCCTCATCCTTTCGATATTTTCTGGTGTGTGAAGTGAACAAGCACCACACACAATCCTGCAGTTCCATGAAGAGAATAAAAAAAAATCATTTACTCTCTTTAAACTTATATCCTACTTTTGAGTATCAAACTTTAGCCTTAAAATCTTACCGTCTATATCATTGGTTCCCTAACTCTTTTGTCAAAGACCCAAAATTTGAAATCATATTCTCCATGTGACTCAAACAGTACCTGTACAGACCCAGAAACCTGCTATATCTTCACAACAGAATATTAAAGAAAACTCTATCTGTACTCAGACCATGTATATTTTCTACATGCACACTTAACAAGGATCTTAACTGGCAATTTCACTTGATTATTTTAAGAGTTTGTGACACATCAGTAGGCCCTAATGATTCAAGTTCAGTTCACAATTTATATCAAATCACCACAGCATACACAGAAAGCTTTTACATTACAAATATACCACACATGTAACGTCACACTACCTCAACGTACGTAAACATTACCTAATATTACTAATTAATTAAAATCCTGTAACCTGTAAACACAATACTGCTAATGTCATGGCGGACAATGTACCGATACGATGTTGTCCGACTGCATTTAACAAGTGTAATCAAGGGATATATGAGATTTCACAATGTTCCAAATGTATTGAAAAGGAAGTAAATCTACAGGAAGCTCTTTTAGAGATAAGTTCATTACAATTAATAAACAAACTTTTATGTAAAGAACTGGGAATTAATTATACAAGATTTGAGGTTATGTCTGATAAAACAGCTGTTACNGCAGGGAAAAGAAGGTTCAAGTAGTTGGCAGCCGAACGAATGTATAAGAGGGAGAAACCTAGTGAGAAAAAATAAGTTGGAGGATACATATGTGTCACAATTTTCTATAGCCACGAAAAACAGGTATGATGCGCTTGCAAATTTGGCTGATTACTGATTAACTAGTGAAGACTTTGTACGTGAGACTGAAGAAGCTAGATCGAGGAAGAAAGTGAAGTGTCATTATTATACTGAAATGTCTCAAGTCAAACACAATACAAAGCAACGTGACTCTAGATTACCTAGGAAAGTGAATAATCAATATGTAAATGATCTTATGAATATTCAGGATGATAGCACAGAACCTAAAAAAATTCCAGTTATTGTTAATGGTTGTACTTCAGAAACTAGGGCCATCAGTGCTGTTTCTAAGAATGAGGAAGTGTACTCGACACAAAACACGTTTAGTGATTTGTATGGTAAACTGTTAGATAATAAAACTAGTACTCCAATTTTCACAAAACACAAAGTATTGTTGATAGGAGATAGCCACTTAAGAGGATATTCCGAAAATATGAAACTTTATCTGAATGACCAATTCCAAGTAAGTGGTTTTATTAAACCTGGTGCAGAAACTAAGACTATTTTGGAACAAACTACAAAGGAGATAGATAACTTATTATCTACTGACTTTATCATTCTTTCCTGTGGTTCTAATGATATTGGAAGAGTAAGATTAAATGTGGTTCTTAGTGATATAATTGGTTTTATTAAGAAAGTCATTCATACAAAGGTCATTTTACTAACAATTCCTGTGAGACATGACTTGAGAGGTGCTAATATCAGTATCAATAAGGAAATTACTAAATTTAATAAGAGACTCTGCAAATTGGCTAAACTTTACTCTCATCTTAGTGTGCTGGAAATAGATGAAAACAGGCAATATTATACCAAACATGGGCTGCACTTGAATGGCCTAGGAAAAAAGATAGTGTCTCTTAATCTGGCTCTTCTTGTTTTCTCTCTTGTAAAGAAGGCAACTAATATGAGCATCAATATCATACCACTTGGATATCATGAGGCTCAAGCTCGAATAATGAGTATCTCTCCTAATGTAAATCATATCTTACCACAGAGTACTGTTGAAAGGAATAAACGTATCAGAAAAAAGCCAGTAACTAAAACAAATGATTTTTTATGGGAAGTTTAAACATAACTAGTAAATTAAACAAGCAAGATAACCATAATTTATCACATTTAAATAAAATGAATAGCAAAAATAGTAAATCATGTGCTTCACAAAATTCATTGAAAATATATCATCAGAACATTTGTGGCTTAAGGTCTAAAACCAATGAACTATTAAGTTCCTTACATCCAGATCTACCGCACATCATTTGTATTAGTGAACACCATCTAAAGCACCCAGAAATTAACAGTATTGTGATGGAAAATTATATGATTGGTGCCAGCTTTTGTAGACAATCTGCTATGAAAGGTGGAACATGTATATTTGTACTTAATTATATAAAATTTAATATAGTTAATGTTGATAAATATTGTGCGGATTTTGACATGGAACTTTGTGCAATTAAAATCCAAAACGAATCGTCCTATATTTATGTTTTATCCGTGTACAGAGCCCCTTCTGGTAATTTTAGCAATTTTTTGTTTAAAATGGACGAGGTGCTCAAATCATTGTATAGATTGAAAATTGAATTTATTATATGTGGAGACTTTAATATTGACTATCTTACTGACAATTATAAGAAAAATCAACTTAATGCTGTATTAAATTCTTATAACCTTTTTAGTGTTGTTGACTTCCCTACGAGAATAACAAATACCACTAAATCGGCTATTGATAATATATTTATTGATTATTCGAGAATAGGTAAATTTGAATTATTTCCTATTTATAATGGTACATCAGATCATGATGCCCAACTTATATTGATCCATGATATTACCATGCTTTCATATCCTAGAGGTTCTTGGAAGACAAGAAAAATTGATGAACTTTCCTTGTTAAATTTTAACTACAATCTTAGCTTTGAATTATGGAAAGATGTATTTGATGATGGAGATGTGAATGTTATGTTCAATACTTTCCTAAATACATTTTTAAAACATTTTTATAATAGTTTTCCTGAATCATCTACTAGACATTGCATCAATAATAATAAAGCATGGATATCATCTAGTATAAAAATTAAATGTAGTATAAAAAGGCATTTGTATTTAAACAGTAAGGAGAGTAACAATGCCAATATTAAAAGTCATTATAAGGCGTATTGTAGAGCTTTGTCTAGAGACATTAGGGAGGCCAAACGCTTGTATTATGATAAACTGATTATAAATTCCAAGAATAGAACTAAAACTACTTGGAACATTGTTAAACTGCTAACTGGAAGAAAATCCTATAATGAAACTACACCTAGCCTGAGTGTTCTTAGTAAATCACATATTAACCCAAAAATGATTGCTGATTCTTTTAACAAATATTTTTTATCAGTAGCAGAGTCTATTACTATAAACACACCAAACAATGATAATATAATTGATATTTGTAATAAATCTAATAAATATTTAACAGATATATTCATAAATACCTTCCCTCTTATTAATTATAGTTATGCTACAACCAATGAAATTGGAAAAATCATAGACAAATTGAAAACGACTAACTCATATGGTTATGATGAGATCCCTATCAAAATACTAAAAAGTTGTAAACATTTTATTACTTCACCTTTAACTTATATAATTAATAGATCGTTATCTATCCCTGATAGACTCAAATTTTCTGAGATAAAACCTATATACAAGAATGGTGATAAAAATCTTATCAGTAACTATAGACCCATATCATTATTGACTTCTTTCTCTAAGATATTTGAAAGAGTGCTGTTTGCAAGACTTTGTCATCATCTGACTAACAATAACGTGTTGGCGAGTGAACAGTTTGGATTTCGACCTGATTCTTCCACTGAAAAGGCTATCAATAGACTGCTTGACCAGATTTTAACTGCCCTAAATGTTGGTCAAAATGTGGGCGTAATATTTTGCGACTTGAAAAAAGCGTTTGATTGTGTGAATCACAAGATCTTATTGTCTAAATTGGAATTTTATGGCATTACAGGACCGATGCATAAAATAATAGCATCATATCTTACTGGAAGATTTCAAAGAATAAGACTACAAGCTAAAGACTGTAATTTGAATATTCGTTCTAGTTGGGGTGTAATCTCACATGGTGTCCCACAGGGATCAATTTTGGGACCCCTTTTGTTTTTGATTTATATTAATGATTTACCCTTAGTATTAAATAGGATTTCTTCTCCTATTCTTTATGCAGATGATACTAGCGTAATTATATGTAATCCGGATCCTCTAAATTTTCTTCACAATGTGACTGAAGTTTTCAATAAATTAGATTCATGGTTCAATGCCAATTTATTATCTTTTAATTTTTCTAAAACCGAATTCATTAAGTTCAAAACAAAGAATATATACGAGCACGCTACTAAGATAGTATATGATGATATGGAAATTTCTAATTCATCCCATATAAAGTTTTTGGGAGTTAACATTGTAAACACATTATCTTGGAAAACTCATATTGACTTACTCATCCCAAAACTTAGCTCTGCATGTTATGCAATCAGAGCTATTAAACCATATGTAAATCAGGAAACCTTGTTGATGGTTTACTATGCTTATTTTCATTCACTTATTGACTATGGTGTCATTTTTTGGGGTAATTCTTCATATGCCATAAATATTTTTCGTTTACAAAAGAGGGTGGTTAGAATAATAACTGGTGCTAGTAATAGAAGCTCGTGTAGACAGATATTTACCACTTTAAAAATTCTTCCTCTATCATCCTTATACATTTATTCACTTTTATGCTTTGTGGTACTTAACATGGATCAATATCAATTTGTATCTGATGTACATAACAGAGACACTAGACAAGGTTTTAACCTTAATCTTTATCAACCTTCAACTCATTTATCATTATACCAGAGAGGCTCGTATTATATGGGCATTAAATTATTCAATAGTCTTCCATTAAACCTGAAACAATTATACAGAGATGTCAAACAATTTAAATTAAAGATAAAGGAATTTTTGTATAATCACTCATTTTATACCTTGGAAGAGTATTTTGTGTATTTTAATTGAAGGGTAATTTTGACACTGATCATACTCATGAGTTTTAGTTGTATTATTTATCTATATGTGTACATTGACTTAGTACTTTTGTACTGTTTATTTATTATACTTTGGAAAAGAATTCTGAGTATCTTTAAGATGTTGTATTAATCTGATATGGTCATATTCATATAATTTGTACAAAGGTGTTAACAGTTTTAAATTGAATCTGAAGAATTCTAGTCTTGTTACTCATTTTATGTATTGGAAGAGTATTTTGTGAATTTTAATAGGAAGAGTAAACTTAATGCTGGTTATTTTCTTGGGTTTTAGTTGTATTATTTTATTATATCTGTATGAATAGAATTGTGCTGTATTTTATTGTTGTTTCTTTTATATATTTGGAAGTGTATTTTGAGTATTTTTGATAGGAAGGGTTGAATTGATACTCGTTATGTTTTTTATGATCTCAGTAGTATTATTTAACATATCTGTATATTGACTTGGTACCTTGTACTGTTTTTATTTATGTGTTTTGTTTGACTTTTCCACATCCTCTGAATGTATTTCTAGTATTGGATTTATGGAAATAAAGACTACTACTACACAAACCCTCAGTTAGGGGAACCTTAGTATACACAACAGACTGTGCTGAAAAAAGTTCAACAAATGCACTTTGATTCACAGGCCAGTTCGCCATGACAACCGAAACACCACACATTTACAAGTGGCTTGTATGCATGAAACTTCCCCTGTACAGAGAGAATTCTAAAATACTCATTCCATGGAAGACCTTGTATGACACAAAGAGAATTTCATAACTAATGCACAGAACATTATAATAATGAACTACACAATTTGTGATAATAAAAACAGTAAACCCATTATTTTAGGTTATTACATAGGCTACGTAGTGATAATGTATCAGCTTCTGATATCATTTAGCACTGAAAGACATGAAGGAGTCATGTGTGGTGAACTGAAAAGGATGAGGAAGGTCATGGCCTATTTCAAGATAACCTGGTACTCACCCATGCAGAATAAAATGCTTGAGAACATCACTTTGCACTCATGCTATAGCAAAGTAAAGATATCATTGCTCTTAGAATATTCTAACAGCATTTCTGGGAAGAAAAGCCTCATACTCGAACATATCTTACCTTCGTCCAGTGATTAAGGCTAGCTCTTTCTAAGGGACCCAACAGAGTAGGTGTCTTCCCTCGCCTGAGGACGGAAACAGATCCAGTTCCCATAATGTTGTGTTTTTTCTTAGTTATTTAGAATCCGGACGATGGACAAAGTCCAAAAACCCAGTATCTCTATATCTTACCTCATCTGTAAGGATGACTATACGTCCTTCAATCCTTGGTGTGAGTTGACATGATTCTTGTTCTAGGTCATCTAAACTTGCTCTTTGAGTAAGTCTGCTGCGTAACTGAGCATGTGTATGAGGATGAGGAGGAGAGGGGCTGGGTGAGTGCCTGTTGTCTCCTGCATTAATATCAACTGTGCTGGCTCTTCGGATAGGTGGTGGACCATCCAATTCTCCTCCTGCACCATCCAACATTTTAACAAGACTGCCTGAAAAGAGAAATGCTATATTTGAGATATCTTAAATCACTAGAAATACTGTGAGTTTTTAAAGTGGAAAATTGTGTACTTCTTCTGTTAATAATTTTCAGTGCTTCATCACACACAAAATCCCAGATGATTAAGTGAAGTTCACTTCTTCCTTTTGTTTAAAATTTATGTGTAAACTCTCCATTTCATTTTGTTGCATAAAATTACCAAAGGATTGCAATAGTCAATCAGTATTATAATTACACATGAGGTCCAACAAACATACAGGATGTCCTAAAGACAGTTAAGTGGT
>NW_019723034.1:0-424 GCF_002891405.2 Cryptotermes secundus
ATAGGAATGATTATAGTCTTGTAGATCAGGATTTTATTTTCGACTTATAGCTTTGATTTCCTGCTTATTAGCCAGTTTAGCTGTTTAATGGTTAGGTCTACTTGTTTTCGTTTTTTGACTATATGCTGCTTCCATGTTAGTTTGCTATCTATAGTCATACCTAGGTATTTTATTTCTGTTTTGCGTGGTATTTGGATATTGTTGATATATATGTCAGGTGCCGGCTTTTTTCGTAGGGTGAAAGTTATGTAGCAAGTCTTGTTTTCATTTACTCTGATGCGCCACTTCTCGAACCAATTTTGTAATGTGCTAAGGTGATGTTGAAAGTCTGTTGCTGCTCTTTCTGGGTTTTTGTTGGCTGACAGATTTGCTATATCACCGGCAAATGTTCCAACAGTTATATTTGGGGAAGTAGGTAGATCAG
>NW_019723035.1:0-1110 GCF_002891405.2 Cryptotermes secundus
ATCATAAATTTAATCTAGCAGATCACCTAGATGGAATTACATTGTAACTAAAATTGAATATCATTGTTCTCAGAAACATACAAGAACTGTTGTTTCCAGCACTGTTGTTTCCGAAGAGAAGCAGCCTAAAAAAGGGAACAAAATTTTGTAATCTATTACAAAAAAGTTTGTTCTTTTTTTTTGTAATCTATTACAAAAAAGTTTGTTCCCTTTTTTAGGCTGCTTCTCTTCGGATGTTATGTTCTTAGCACACTTATCTGGTTCTCTGCTAATTATTCATGGCCTGCGATATTCATGCGGCAAAATGATGAATGTAATTTCTAAGAGCTGATCATTATCCGTGACAACTTAAGAGAGAATTCTGATGTTTCAACAGGAAGATAAGTCTTAATCAAAGTCTCTAAATTACAAATGTACACGTAATACGACAAATTATTCTCACTCTTCCTCTTCTGAGGTGGTTGTCGAGTTCACAACATCACTCACCATTCATAGTATAAGCAAGTTTCATTTGGTTTCTTCTAAAGTTGGAATGATTATATGAAACATAATTAGGCTGTTGAATGGGTAGAACATGTCTNTTGCATTCCTTTGAAATTGTTCCCTGTGACCTCATATTTTCACAAACAAACAAAGCCCAAGAGTTTTTCTTTTTTTCCATTAAACTTCGTGAGGTGTTACATCCTGTAACGCAATTATCTACGTAGGGTCTATCTTGATGTGTTCTTAAAAAAGACTGAGTAATTATGATACAATATTAGAATACGAATTTAAAAATGCAATCAAATATATATATATACAAAGACAGGGACGATCGGTGATATAGCAGTGACTTTTGAAAGAAAATTCATGATAGATTCCAAGCATAATATAATTCTGATCTTGTGTGTTTGATTTCAATTTCCTGATTCATACACACAGAACTTTGACAATTGTCTCCGTATCGTAGGAAGCGGCTTTGACGTTCAAAAAAGAAGCGCGTGCTAGTGATTGGGGGTTCAGCTAAGCATTAGTCGCTTATTTACATAAGCTCGCGAAATTCTATATATACTTAGCTGCTACAGGAAATATCGTCTTCGATTTTTGACCATTTTTGCATCGAATTTTCGG
>NW_019723036.1:0-1131 GCF_002891405.2 Cryptotermes secundus
GCTGCGAGTTTCCTAGTGATACGCCTGTTAGGTCAGGAACAAGAAAGGAGACGCAAGAAACTACCTCAGAAACACAGATGGTGGATGACCATGGTTTTCAAGTCGGGAAATCTACAGGGGAAGTGATCTCTTGGAGGACTTGGGAGCGGAAAATTTACATTTCAAGACATTTTGCCATATGTCCCCATCCAATTTTGAAGCTCTGGTGGGCTCGAAGACAGCAAATGCTGACAGCACATTTCAAAAAGCTATTCCAGTTGGAGAGCGGTTGGCACTTACGCTCAGATACCTAGCAACTGGTGATTCCTACTCCAGTCGCAGTTTTTTATTTAAAGTCTCTAAGCAAGTGATATCAAAACATTCGTCCTGAAGTATGTGCAGCACTTCTTGACAGTTTGAAGGAGTTTGTAAATGTAAGTTAATGTGTAATAATGCACGTTTCTTTGTTCTTTATTCATATTGTGGTCGAAGCCATAAAAATAATTACAGAATATTCAGCAATAACGACAGGAACTACAATAAGATTTCAAAACATATAAGGTAGAAAAAATTAACAGTCAAATGAAACAAATGAAAATTTGAACAAAAGAATTCATTCAAAATGAAGGAAATCAAGCAACTGTGAACTGGCATGTCTGATACTGTCAGGAGCAGAAACAGATGTCTGTTGAGAATTTCACTGTTGGTTGGTCTCTGCATGTTGAGTGCTGATAGCAATTGGTTGTGGAGGAGATGGCATGAACGATGAGTAACTATAATTGCTTGACCTTGACCTTGAATAGTTGCACGAGGTTCAAGATGATTGTATTATTGCAGAAGAGGATGTATAAATGCCGCTTTCTGCTTTGAAAATTATGTCTGAAAACTCTTTTTTAACAAAAGCACGTGTTGGTTTATCCATTGATCGCAGAACATTTGCTATGTACTCTCCATAGGCGTCAAATTCGTCCCTTTTTTTAGCAATAGCGGCTTGTAGAGCAGTGTACGCCTCTCCTATTCGGGGATCTTCAGCGTCTTCAAGTTGGGAGTCAGATGCTTCTCCTCCGTCCTGAAATAAAGAGAGGAAAATAGATTGATGTAAACAATAACAAAGCAAGGAAATTAAAATAGAAAAGAATAGAGGTAGGACTA
>NW_019723037.1:0-1493 GCF_002891405.2 Cryptotermes secundus
ACCAAAGCTCGTAAGCTTGAAATGCAAATCTAGCAAACTAGCAACACAAAGTTAGCAAATATAGCAACGCAAAGCTAGCAAGCTAGCAGCAAAAAAAGGAAGTTAGCAATGCAAATCTACCAAGCTACCAACAAACATCTAGCAAGCTATCAACGCAAAGGAAGCAAGCTAGCAACGCAAAGCTAGCAAGCTAGGAACGCAAAGCTAGCAAGCTAGCAATGAAAACTAGAAAGCTTGCAAAACAAAGCTTGCAAGCAAGCAAAGCAAAAATGGCAAGCTAGCAACGCAAAGCTGGAAGGCTAGGAACGCACAGTTTTCAAGTTAACAACGAAAAGCTGGCAGGATAAAAAGGCAAAACTGGAAAGCTAGCAACTCAAACAAGCATGCTAGCAACGAAAATCTAGCATGTTAGAGACGGAAAAATAGCAATCTAGCAAGCTAGCAACTCAAAGCAAGCAAGCTAGGAACGCCAAGCTAGCAAGGTAGGAACGCAAAGTTAGCAAGCTAGCAACGCAAAGCTTTTAAATAATAAACACAAAGCAAACAAGCAAGCAATGCAAAGCTAGCAAGCTAGCAACGCAAATCTAGCAAGGAAGCAACGTATAGCTAGCAAGCTAGCCACGCAAAAGTGGAAAGCTAGCAACGCAAATGAGGTAAGCTTTCAAAGCATAGCTAGTAAGCTAGCAAAGCTAAGTTGGCAAACTAGCAACGCAAAGCTAGCAAGCTAGCAATGAATATCTAGCAAGTTGGCAGCGGAAAGCTAGCTAGCTAGCAAAGCAAAGCTGGCAAGCAGGCAAAGCTTATCTGGAAAGCTAACACCGCAAAGCTGGCAATCTAGAAACGCCAAGCAGGGAATCTAGCAACGCAAAGCTGGCAATCTAGCAACACAAAGCTGGCAAGCTAGCAACGCAAAGCTAGCAAGCTAGCAACGCAAAGCTGGCAAGCTAGCAAAGCACAACTGGCAAGAAAGCAACGCAAAATTGGCAAGCAAGGAACGAAAAGCAAGCAAGGTAACAACACTTATTTAGCAAGTTATCAACGCAATGCTAGAAAGCTAGCATCGGAATGGTACCAAATTAGCAACGTTAAGCTAGCAAGCTAGCAACGTAAATCTATCAAGCTAGCATTGGAAAGCTGGCAAGCTTGAAACGCAAAATTGGCGAGCAAGCTACGCAAACCTGGCAAGCTAGCAAAGCAAAGCTAGCAAGCTAGAAACGCAAAGCTAGCAAGCTAGCAACGCATATCTAGCAAGCTAGCAAAATAGAAACGGAAAGCTAGAAAGCTAGCAACGCAAAGCCGGCAAGCTAGCAACACAAAGCTTGCAAGCTAGCAACGCATAGCTGGAAACATAACAACTGATTGCTGGCATTCTAGAAATGCAAACAGGCAAGCTACCAATGCAAAGCTGTCAAGTTAGCAACGCAAAACTGGAAGATAGCAACGGTACGCTAGCAAGCTAGCAACGCATATCTAACAAGATAGCAAGATAGCAA
>NW_019723038.1:0-880 GCF_002891405.2 Cryptotermes secundus
TCTATGTTTCTTTAAAATTAAGGAAATATTATGTAAATCGTAGAAGAGTCTGCTAGAATTCCCTAAATTAGTGTGAAATATTTCACAAAATAATTGATATATTTATATTAACTTGAAATCGAGAAAGAATTAATGGATAAATTATATGAATTTGGTTTAAGAAGGCTAAATTTAGTTTAGTATTCCTTAATTTATCATAAAATCTTTCAAAATTTTATTAAATTTAATTAATCCTTAATTATTGTCTAAAATTCAATAGATTTCCATAAATAAAAAGTGGAAACTTTGACAATTTGTTCAAAATCTTTATATTAAATTGAAATCTGTAATAATTCTCGGTCAAAATTTTATAAATTCGTTGAAACCTTTCAAAACCTGGTTCATACTCATTAAATTTAACATAATATCATTCAGAATTGACTAAAATTTCCCTTTGTACTGTACAAATCGTCAATATTTTGGACAGAATTCCATTTAATAGGAAGAAATCTATCACATATTGTCTGTAATTCTTTATACTAACTTGAAATCGTCAAAGTATATTCGGAAATAAACAATTAATAAAATAGTTTGAGTTCGTTGATAATTTGTGTATATTCTATTAATTACCTTAAAATTACTGAACATTTTATTAAAATTCATTAAATGATATATTAATTATCAGAAACTTGAAGGAATTCCTTAATTTAGAGTGAAATCCTTTATAAATTTGTTGAAATTTTTTATTTTACTTGAATATTTCAAAGAATATTAGGTTAAAATTATATACATTTCGTTTAATTCCTTCAAAATTCAATTAAAATTCCTTAAACTTACTTCGAATCGTTCTAAATTTCTTTAATTTTCAGGAAATATTATGTAAATCGTAGAAAAGTCTGCT
>NW_019723039.1:0-744 GCF_002891405.2 Cryptotermes secundus
ATTTGAGTTGCTAACTTGCTAGCTTTGTTTTGCTATCTCGCTAGCATTGCGTTGCAAGCTTGCTAGATTTGCGTTGCTATCTTGGTAGCTTTGCTTTGCTAGCTTGTTAGCTTTGCGTTGCTAGCTTGCTTGCTATGCGTTGCTAGCTTGCTAGTTTTCATTGCTAGCTTGGTAGCTTTGCGTTGCTAGCTTGGTAGCTTTGCGTTGCTAGCTGTCTAGCTTTGCGTTCTAGCTTGCTTGCTTTGCGTTGCTAGCTTGATATCTTTGCGTTGCCAGCTTGGTAGCTTTGCGTTGCTATCTTGCTAGCTTTCCGTTGCAACTTGCTAACTTTGCGTTTTAACCTTGCTACCTTTGCGTTCCTAGCTTTCTAGATTTGCGTTCTTTTTGCTTGCTTTGCCTTGGTATCTTGCTATATTTTCGTTTCTATCTTGATAGGTTTGCAATGCTAGCTTGCTTGCTTTTCGATGCTAGCATGCTAGCTTTGCGTTGCTAGCTTGCTAGCTTCGCGTTGCTATCTTCTTAGCTTTGCGTAGCAAGCTTTGCGTTTCTAGTTTGTTATCTTGCTAGATTTGCGTAGCTAACTTGCGAGCTTTGCATTTCTACCTTGCTAGATTTGCGTTGCTAGCTTGCTATCTCTGCGTAGCAAGCTTGGTAGCTTTTAGTTCCTAGCTTACTAGCTTTGCGTTCCTAGCTTGATAGCTTGTTAAATATGCGTTGCTAGCTTGCTAGCTTTGCGTTGCTAGC
>NW_019723040.1:0-1068 GCF_002891405.2 Cryptotermes secundus
ATTGCTTCCAGGAGGGGGGGAGACAAGGTCAGCTGACCTGACGTCGTCAGCTAAGACTTTAAGTGGAAAAAGAAGAACGGCTCGCATCCTGGCGTTTCGGGGGGGGGGACTCCAAGGAACTTCACGGAGAAGAACCGTTGCACGGTTCAAAAGGGGAATGTTTCCAGAGATATCACACACAAGGACTTCTAGGAGCTCTGAAATTTTTTGAGAAGTGTTCTCAAAAAATTTCAGTTCATAAAATTAATTAGGAGATTTTATATTAATTTTTAATTTGAACAGTGCACAAGTTAGGGTAGTAGGTTTAAAAACGCCGGTCCCCAGGGTGATTTAAATGTTTAAACCACCGGTCTGCAATGTGTTAATTAATTCCCATTTCTTAAAAATCATGGGAGTGAAATATCTGCACCTCTCCATGAGTCTACTTTGGACCGAATTTTACTGAAGTGTGGCGTCGGAATGTGCAATATACCATGGCCCCCAGCACGCTGCCTTCCCTTTGAGCCCCTAGTTTCTACCTTTAGTGACTCAGGCTTGATGTTAGGTGCCTTTGCACATTTCACCTGCCCATCCCTCACATCAGGTCCTACAACACCATTGTTCCCAGGATGCTGGCTTCTCTTCAAGCTCTGAGTTACTGCCTTTGAAGACTCAGGACAAAAGAAAAAATGGGATTCCATAAGAGGAGGCTGGAGAATACTGTCTAATGAAGAGCATCATAAAATATTACATTTGAAAATTGTTATTGGAATGATTATGTAAAGGAGGTCTTAGAACCCATCTGTGCAAGAATATGTCCTGATGGCTTATTTCTCAACTAATAAAGATCAGAATATATATATTTTACTATTATTATTTTAGTTCCAGACCTGCTGGCTTACCAATGTGTTCAAAATCATGCAGGAACGAGTATGCAAGGAGTCATTTTCCAAATGAGGTTTTCCAAACCTCATTGAGACTGAAGGTATCGATAAATGTTCCCATTCCGAGGTTAACTCAAACTTTATTACGTAATTACAAGTGTGTGTAAAACTGGTGCTTGTAGCCTGTACAGCAACTGAGCTATCC
>NW_019723041.1:0-1889 GCF_002891405.2 Cryptotermes secundus
TTAACAACCTGTTTCCTAACAACGGACGCCTCTGCAACGCTTCTGAAATTCCGATGTGCAAGGTTTTAGGAGTCAAATCACAGAATAAATAAAATACATTTCACGCGAAAATCAGTTTGAGCTCGATGATCATACAAAAGTGGAAATATTCAATCCAAATCAAATGCCAAACTTTCGAGGCGATTTTCTTTGTATATTCTAAACTTCGCTCATTGCTCATACAAATTTGTTTCCTTCCAAGCTGACAAGAGTGGATTGGTCGAAGTTATAGGAACTGGGCTATCAGTATCGCTGCTGCTGCTATCAGAACGATTATGACGTATCTTTTTGGGCTTCCGGTCTCGTTCCAAAGGCTGTCTGTACTCTCTGTGTTGCTCTCAGAGCCTTCTCTTCGGGTAGCCGATTTCTTCCTTTTTCCTGTCATCGCTTGTCTAGGAACTGTGCGTTCAGTATCGTTGCTGCAGCTTTCAGAACGATTATGACGCATCCTCCCACTCCCCACGCAGGCGGTGACGTAAGACCATTAGAGCGCTGACGTTGTTAGGGTAGCAGGAGAGTCAACACTCTTTCCCCTACCCCGACAGTGGTTACGTGACCAAGGGAGTCCGCTGTTGCTAAGCAGCCGTAAACAACTCCCGACAGCGTTGCTAGCAACACGGCCCCAGACAACAGTTTTGCCTGTTGCGTGGCTGTTTTCTGTGTTGTCCGGAACGAGGCTAAATAAGAAGCAGTGAAGACTATTCAGCAGTTAGTTAGGAGTTCTCAATTTACGAGTTAAGATGTACAGTTACGTGTTACGAGTCAATCACCAGTTAATTGCAGTAACGTATTTGTGATACTGCCAATGGCAGTAAATTTCAGGTTGTAAGTTGTGTGATTGTAAGAGCGAATGTGAAATAAAATTCGCTATATCCAATAAGGCGTGAAATATTTGTCGCGTATACAACCAACACGTGACAATATGTTCTGCAACTTTCGGTTTATCCCAAAGATTAACTGTTGAATGTGAAGGAGTTCTAAGATTAGCGTGATTGTGTTATAATTTTTGTATTGCTTCTTGCAGTATAGACATGAAAACGAAAACATGTGCTGCTGCTGGGTGCTTATCATCCAGCAAGCAATGCATCAAATTCTTCAGCTTACCAAGGGTTCCAGCACGGTATGTCTGTTTTAATTCATGGTGTAATTACTATGTGTTGCTTAATCCAGTTAATAAATTAAGTTTAGTTTATGTCTGTCCTCCATTTATTCAACATAACCCAAAATTTTGAATGTGTACCAAGTTTGTCATGTTTACTGAAGAATTATTTCTAGGTTTTGAGACTATTTGTTCTACTTTTACAGCCTGCGGTATGGGCAGGAAAAGTTGGATTATACTTCATTGCTGATTCTGCTAGAATGCTGCACAATAAATATTTGTTCAGCAAACATTTCCTGGAAAGTAATTTCAATAGAGCTGAAAGAGTACACTTCAACAGAGTGCAAGCCAAAACACTGTATTGGCCACAGGTAAGGACCGCTGCACTCTATACTATGAATTACGTTGTGTTATGAGAGAAGTGGCTAGCGAGAATAACGAGAACTAATTTTTAAGTGATTGTCCCAAGAACACAATTGTGATGAAGAAACGGTTATGGTCATCGTTCAATACTTATGAAACTGTACATCAATATACAATTCTTTTATAAATTTTATTTCACTGTCTTATGTGCAACTTTGATCTTTTAAATTTTAAACTTAAAGTTAATAAATCGTTCCACATATGACAGTAAAATAAGATTTATAATAAAATGGAAGAGTGCAACAGGATGCTACAAAACAAACTTATCACTATACAAGTTATGTAGGATATATCAGATGTTTTTAGGGTAATTAAAAATGTTTGAAAA
>NW_019723042.1:0-693 GCF_002891405.2 Cryptotermes secundus
GACTGACCACCTCCTTTAAGAGGAATGTCTACATGAGTGAAAGCCATCATGTTCTGAGCCTCCTGCAGGATCCTATCAGTTGTGAGTGCCCCCTGCAAGGGTCTGAGAATAATCAGCCAGCAGTGTATCTGATGGCTGCTGTCACCCTCAGTAGCAACTTCTCGTGCTGCCTCACTGGCATGTCCCAGTTTCACCATCCATTGCAGCTCCTGTGACGAAATCATGAAAAATCAAGTCAACTCCTAAGTCAGTCATTTTCAAACAACGAATGCACATTTATGCAATCAAAAACATTATCTCATCACATCAGAGTCCCTACTCATACAAGTCTGATATCGCATAAACACGTGACAAAATTATTTTTGTGCTAATTTTTTCAATAACAATGTTCCACAACCTGAAGCAGAAGAAGAAATATAAAAATGCGATACTTCACAACATTCCCATACTTTTACTTCTCAGGATGCCACCCTGAAGTAAAGTGACTAGGCTGTGGGCTGGGCAGTTCAGCAATCACTGCCAACTCCTTGCAAGTGAAAGAGATCCTTCTCCGCTCCAGCATCCAGACTGACTCTGGAGACACCCACAATCCTGTCCAATGGGGATAAACTGGTCAGAATATGAACAGCACATGAAACTCCACTCACATCCACTTAGTGCTGAGGTGCATTGAGCTACTACACTTTTTCTTCC
>NW_019723043.1:0-385 GCF_002891405.2 Cryptotermes secundus
CTCACCGGAGGTTACTTTCCGAATAGCCCTCTTATAGTCACGCCACTGAGCTTTTTCTTTACACATCTTTCCAATTCTTCATTCAATTATCTTCCTACCATTCAATGCTATACTCTATACTGACAGCATTAAATAAACTATAAATACATAAATGCCGGTCACGGTAGCCGAGCGGTCTAAGGCATCCACTGTCTTCACTCGCTCCGAAGCCGGGATCGTGGGTTCGAATCCCTCTCAGGGCGTGGATGTTTGTGAGCGTTTTTCTGTGTTTGTCTACAGGTAGAGGCCTTGCGACGAGCTGATCACTCGCCCAAGGAGTCCTACCGCATGTGTAAGATCTAGTAAACCGAAGTGAACGGAGAGTTTCATGGAGGTAAGCCTAGGC
>NW_019723044.1:0-511 GCF_002891405.2 Cryptotermes secundus
TTCTCAGAAAATCTGGTAGCGCCGGGAATCTGGATCTGCAGCCAGAAACTCTGACCAGAGCACAGAGACGGTCTCGGATTATGTAAATGGAGGGAATTTCTTGGCCTTCTGAGCAACTATCAGATTCTGACTCTACTCATGGAGTTTGCTGGAATTCATATTTTCCCTTGAAAGTTGAAGAAAATGTCCCAAAGCCACAAAAACAAGCAATATAATGTCCTCATTTATCTGTATTGGATGTTGTGTGTCCCTTCCAGTAGAATTCACGCGTTCCTTCCCTTCATTTCATTGGAACTGTGATTTATATTTATAAGATTGTATCGAACAGGAAGTAAGATTGAGTGATGCATAATGTAATATTACTGAAGACAAATCTACAAGTATTTGGAGGACATGTTGGGAACTTTGCGTCATGAACAGTAGCCTTCCCGACCAACGAGGCCGCCACAGTCTCTCCTCAATGGAAGAGAGAAGCCATTTCCTCTATTGTCCTCGTAAGCCCATTTACACA
>NW_019723045.1:0-1908 GCF_002891405.2 Cryptotermes secundus
GTTCTCATTAAGAATAACGTTCGTATTTCAATAAGTGGTATGTATTTTCGTATGTGTGCATAAAAAATGGGGTTACCAAAGTAGAGTTTCAAAACTTGTCTGTAATTGTATCATCATCAGTGCAGGGAAAAACATTTCCTACACCTTAGGTATGAACCACATACAGAACTGACCTTTGCTTTAAGTTCACATAACACTGACAACATGTCTATAATTATGTTGTGACATAAGCTTCCATATACATATTTGCAAATGAAATATTCTGTCATTGTATTCCATTTTAAAATTAATAAAACCAATGCTATCAATGCAACTGGAGCTCTAATAAATTGTCAGGACGTTTGTTCCTCTCTGTTACCTCACTCTAGATGTCTTGACCCCAATAAAGAATCATCTTCAGGGACATTATTTCTAGAACACTAATGTTCTTTGTTATTAAACGTTGAGAAACATGTAACTGTTATTTCATGTTTAGACATTTGAATCTAAACAGAGAAGTAGGGTAAATTGACATACTTCCTGCAACTTCTGCTGAAGAGGTTGTAGAGAATTTTAACAACAAATAATATTATATTTGTTAATTTTCTGTGGTGTTCTAGAAATGATGCCCCTAAAATGTCTTAAGGGGTCAAAATATGTTGAGATAACAAAAAGGAAAAGGATAAACTGACAATATGTTTGTTCAGTGATGCTGATATTTAATCATGAAGAACTGTACTTCACTGGAGAAGTTATAGTTTCAGGAGCTAATAACAGGTTACATTATCCCTGTGCTTAACTAATTAAGCACTATGCCATGAAGATGTAAGGGGGAGTGAATGTATAGACCCACATATTCTAGACCTCAACACCGCATCTGCACTAGTAAAGACAACACCACACGCTAGTAATCTTATAAATTACAGACGGAAGTCATAACTGAAAAGTAGGCTACGAACGTGAGGGGCAAGCTGCTGAAAAAACACCCTGGACATACATTCATTTATGCAAAATGGACGACACCCTGTGTGATGTGAAATAAAAAAACTGCACCAAAATAACATGGGTATAATAGAAAATTTAAAGGATTTTATTTGGTTTTCCCTTGAAAGGAGAACTACAGCATGTGATTTTAACAAGGACTAAGACAGTATAGCAATTTCAATAATTTTAATAAAATACAGTATGCGCCAAAATTGCAGTACTTAAACTTGCACATCTCAGAAGCGCATGTGCGTTTGTTGACGGGGCATAGCTCCAGCAGCACGTGTTCCCAGTAGTGAAAAGGAAGTTGTGTTGTGCAATTGTTGTTGGAAATGGGTCTCTCGATGGAGGAAAAAGTATTCATTGTTGAGTATTATTTCCGCTCATAAGGAAGTGGTCGCCACACATCTCGCTTCAGAAACCACCACTACATAGTACACGTGTGATGATATGGTGTGCCGTCTCAGCGCACGGTATATTAGGCCCCTATTTCATTGAGGATGAGGAAGGCAATGCTCTTACCGTCACCCAAGTACGCTACGGGGAGATGGTGATCGGACCATTTCTTCAGGATTTGAGAAGGTACTGTTGTGCAAGGGGCCTTCACATGAATAGACAGTGGTATCAACAGGACGTCTTTCCATTTCAGTACTGATTATTTTGGCACATACTGTATTTGTAACATATCAAGACACGTGAAGATGGCTGTTTGGGGCAGAAATGTGTAGTGTAAATGTGAATAATGTTAAACTAAAATTAAAATTAAGTAGTGAATAAACAATATAATAAAATAATAAACAAGATAAACAGTTGCAACAGGAAGCTGAAATACAGAATTATAGTATACTAATTTGATAGTGTACAGAGTCTTAGAGTTAATATGAAAAGAGCCTTTTCATGCAACACTTAGTCCTCACCGAAATCAGGATTTCCGGATGCATTTCA
>NW_019723046.1:0-383 GCF_002891405.2 Cryptotermes secundus
ACGCAAAGCTTCCAAGCTAGCAACGCAAAACTAGCAAGCTAGCAAGGCAATGCAAGCAAGCTACCAAAGCAAAGCTATCAAACTAGCAACGCAAAGCTACCAAGCTAGCAACGCAAAACTAGCAAGCAAACAAAGCAAAGCTAGCAGGCTAGAACGCACAGCTAGCATGTTAGGATCGCAAATCTAGCAAACTAGCTGCGCAAAACTAGCAAGATAGCAACGCAAATCTAGCAAGCTACGAACACAAATCTACTAAGCTAGCAACGCCAAGCTAGCAAGTTAGCAACGTAAAGCTAGCAAGACAGCAAAGGAAAACTATCAAGGTAGCAACGCATATTTAGCAATCTAGCAAACTAGCAACGCAAAGCTAGCTAGCTAGCAAC
>NW_019723047.1:0-369 GCF_002891405.2 Cryptotermes secundus
AGCAACGCAAAGCTAGCATGGTAGCAATGCAAATCTAGCAAGATAAAAACCCAAAGCTAGCAAGGTCTCAAGCTACCAACGAAAATGTAGCAAGCTAGCAAAGCAACGCTAGCAAGCTAGCAATGCAAATCTAGCAAGCTAGCATCGCAAAGCTTGCAAGCTAGCAACGCAGAGCTAGCAAGGTAGAAACCCAAAGCTAGCAAGCTATAAAGGAAAAGTTAGCAAGCTAGAAACGCAAATATAACAAGCTAGCAAAGCAAAACTTGCAAGCTAGCAACACAAAGTTAGCAAGCTAGCAACGCAAACCATGCAAGCTAGCAACGTAAATTTAGCAAGCTAGAAAGCTAGAAACGCAAAGGTAGCAATCTA
>NW_019723048.1:0-132 GCF_002891405.2 Cryptotermes secundus
TTTTGCTTGCTAGCTTTGCTTTGCATGCTTGCTAAGTTTGCGTTGATAGCTTGGTTGCTTTGCGTTGCAAGCTTGTTAGCTTTCCGTTGCTAGCTTGCTAGATATGCGTTGCCGGTTTGCCAGCTATGCTTT
>NW_019723048.1:265-1001 GCF_002891405.2 Cryptotermes secundus
GCTAGCTTTGCGTTGCTATCTTGCTAGCTTCCCGTTGCAAGCTTGCTAGCTTTGCGTTGCTTGCTTGCTAGATTTGCGTGGATAGCTTGCTCGCTTAGCGTTTCTACCTTGCTAGCTCTCGTTGCTAGCTTGCTAGCTTTGCCTTTCTAGCATGCTAGCTTTGCTTTTCTTGCTTGCTACTTTTGCTTTGCTAGCTTCCTAGATTTGCGTTGCTAGATGGCTAGCTATGTGTTGCTAGCTGGGTAGCAATGCTTTGCTAGCTTGCTAGAATTGCGGTGCTAGCTTGCTAGCATTGCGTTGCTACCTTGCTAGCTTGGCGTTGCTAGCTTGGCGTTGCTCGCTTGCTAGCTTTGCGTTGATAGCTTGCTAGATTGCTTGATTTGCGTTGCTATCTTGCAAGATTATGTGTTGCTAGCTTGCTAGACTTGCTTTGCTAGCTGGCAAGATTTGCATTTCTAGCTTTGTAGCTTTGCATTGCTAGCTTGCTAGCTTTGCGTTGCTAGCTTGCTAATTCTGCGTTGCTAGCTTTCTAGTTTTTCGTTTCTAGCTTGGTAGCTTTGAGTTGCTAGCTTGCAAGTTTTGCGTTCTAGCTTGCTAGATTTGCGTTGCTTGCTTGCCATCTTTGCGTTTCTAGCTTGTTAGCATTGCGTTGCTAGCTTGCGAGCTTTGCCATTCTAGCTTACTATCTTTTCGTTGCTAGCTTCCCTTGATATGCGTTGCTAGCTTTCCCGTTTTG
>NW_019723049.1:0-375 GCF_002891405.2 Cryptotermes secundus
TTGCTAGTTTGCTAACTTTACTTTGCTAACTTGGCTGATATGCGCAGCTATCTTGATAGCATTGCGTTGCCTGCGTGATAGGTGTGCGTTGCTACCTTGCTAGCTTGACGTTGCTAGCTTGCTAGCTTTGCCTTGCTAGTTTGCTAACTTTACTTTGCTAACTTGGCTGATATGCGCAGCTATCTTGATAGCATTGCGTTGCCTGCGTGATAGGTGTGCGTTGCTACCTTGCTAGCTTGACGTTGCTAGCTTGCTAGCTTTGCGATGCTAGCTTGCTATCTTTGCTTTACTAGCTTGCTAGCTTGGCTATTCTAGCTTGGTTGCTTTGCTTTGCTAGCTTGCTAGCTTTCAGTTTTCTGGCTTGCTAGTTTTGAG
>NW_019723050.1:0-409 GCF_002891405.2 Cryptotermes secundus
TTACTGTACGCGAGTTTTAACTGCGTCACTTCACAGTTTACGATACACACTGACGCGCGTGACATTTCTCGAAGCAGTGCACCCCACACAGAGCAATATCACACTTTTTGCAATGGAAGAGCGTGCTCCTGCTTTTCTTATTTAGTGAAACACATGACGTCTTTGCTTCCCTTTGGTTGGCCAGTGTTGTAAATGTTTGATCTCCAATCGACCCAGTTTGGCCCCAGATAACCTTGGCCTCCCCCCAAGAAATGCCACTGACCGTGATATTCGCCTTGTGCGATTGAAGAATCATCTTGGGGGAGGTAGGTTTCTAGCAAAATGGAATAAGTTATACTGATTAACAAAGCNGCCACACACTCAACTATTAGTAATACTCGCAAAATAGTGATGCAAAGTAATTATAATA
>NW_019723051.1:0-558 GCF_002891405.2 Cryptotermes secundus
GTAGACAAATCAATTTGGACTGTCGAGGATGACCTCGACCGGTGGACCAAAACGAAAACAACCTACCCCATCAACAGTTGGCAAGCCAAGAGCCCTTAGCTCGACTCGTTAGGCCGCTAAGTCGGCTCAGAAGGTGAAGGAGAGAGGGGGACAGTAGAGAAAGTAGAGGGGAGAAGTGCGCACACAAACCACGGACAGGAGCTGACGTCACANCCCCCGGCAGGTGTCACTGTCCGGTATAAGCGTGTGACCACCAAAGGTCTCAGCGTCCACAGGAACATATCGCGAACCTGGCCTCCCTCGGGCAGGCGCACACCGCATGGGAAACATCGTAGGGCGGGTCGTACAAACACTGGCTCACTGATCTCACCCACCATACATTCTGGCGACAAGTCTCTCACCAGCCTCACGGGTTTAACACTCAGGGACTCGCGCAAAACACCAGCCCGCACAAAGGGCACAGCCGACGATACAGGAGAACGATGCTACACCTCCCAGGTGGCGTCGGTAGTCGACCCCAGCTCAGCACGCTTCCACTGCGCATCCACCATCCATGCG
>NW_019723052.1:0-1238 GCF_002891405.2 Cryptotermes secundus
TTGCGTTGCTAGCTTGCTAACTTTCCGTTGCTAGCTTGCTATTTTGCGTTGTTAGTTTGGTAGCTTTGCGTTTCTAGCTTGCTAGCTTTTCGTTGCTAGCTTGCTAAGTTTGCTTTGCTAGCCTGCTATCTTTGTGTTGCTAGCTTCACAGCTTTGCGTTGCTAGCTTGCTACTTTCAGTTGCTAGCTTGCTAGATATGCGTTTCTAGCTTTGCCTGGTTTCGGTTTCTAGCTTTTCTGTTTGCCTGTTTGCGTTGCCATCTTGCCAGCTGTGTGTTGCATGTTTGACAGATGTGCGTTGATACCTTCCCACCTTTGCGTTGCTAGCTTCCCAGCTTTGCGATGCTAGCTTGCTAGCTTTGCGTTGGTATCTTGCTAGTTTGCGTTTCTAGATTGCTAGCTTTTCCGTTGCTAGCTTGCAAGCTTTGCATTGCAATCTTGCTAGTTTTGCGTTGGTTGCTTGCTTCCTTGCATGCTTTAGCGTTCCTTGTAGCTAGCTTTGCATTGCTAGCTATATAGTTTTTTTGCTAGCTTACTTGTTTGTGTTGCTACCTTGTTATCTTTGCCTTTCTAGCTTGGCGTTGCTAGCTTGCTAGCTTAGCGTTGTTAGGTTGCTAGCTTTGCATTTCTAGCTTGCCACTTTGCCTTGCTAGCTTTCCAAGTTTGTGTTGCTAGCTTGCCAGTTTTGCGTTGCTATCTTACTAGATTTGCGAAGCTAGCTTGCTAGCTTTGCGTTGCTACCTTGCTAACTTTCCGTTGCTAGCTTGCTAGCTTTCAGTTGCTAGCTTGCTAGCTTTGCGTTGCTACCTTGCTAACTTTCCGTTGCTAGCTTGCTAGCTTTCAGTTGCTAGCTTGCTAGCTTTGCGTTGCTACCTTGCTAACTTTCCGTTGCTAGCTTGCTAGCTTTCAGTTGCTAGCTTGCTAGCTTTGCGTTTAGAGCTTGCTTGCTTTTTGTTGCTAGCATTCTAGCTTTGCGTTGCTATTTTGCTATTTTTGCGTTGCTAGCTTCCTAGATATGCGTTGCTAGCTGGCAAGGTTTGCGTTGCTATGATAGCTATCTTTTTGTTGCTATCATGCTTGATTGCTATATATGCGTTGCTAGCTTGCTAGCTTTGCTTCGCTACCTTGCTAGCTTTGCGTTTCTAGCTTGCTAGCTTTGCGTTGCTTGCTTACTTGCTTTGCGTTTCTTGCTTGTTAGCTTTGAGTTGCTAGGTTGCTAGGTTTGCGTTGCTAGCTTGC
>NW_019723052.1:1463-1577 GCF_002891405.2 Cryptotermes secundus
TGCGTTGCTAGCTTGCATGTTTTGAGATCTAGCTTGCTAGATTTGCGTTACTATCTTGCTAGTTTTGCGTTGCTAGCTTGATAGATATGCGTTGCTAGCTTGCTAGTTTTGCGT
>NW_019723053.1:0-845 GCF_002891405.2 Cryptotermes secundus
TTGATAGCAAAGCTTGCAAGCTAGGAACGCAAAGCTAGCGAGCTATCAACGCAAAGCTAGAAAGCTAGCAACTAAATCTAGTAACAAGGAACGCAAACAAGCAAGCAAGCAACCCATATTTAACAAGCTAGCAACTTAGATCTAGCAAGCTAGCAACGAAAATTTGCAAGCAATAAACGCAAAGCAAGCAAGCAACGCAATGCTAGAGAGCTAGAAACGCAAAGCTAGCAAGCAAGAATGCAACGCAAAGCTAGCAAGCTAGCAATGCAAAACTAGCAAGCCTGCAACGTAAAAGAGAGCAAACTAGCAACGCAAACATAGCAGGCTAGCAACGCAAACCTAGCAAGCTAGCAACGGTAAAAGCTAGCAAGATTGCATCGAAAAATGCTAGCAAGTTAGCAACGCAAATCTAGCAACCTAATAAGCTAGCAACAAAAGCTAGCAAACTAGAAACGCAAAGCTGGCAAGCTAGCAACCCAAAGCTGGCAAGCTAGCAACGCATATCTAGAAAGCTAAAAACGCAAAGATAAAACGATAGCAACGCAAAGCTAGAGAGCTAGCAACAAAGGCTAGCAAGCTAGCAACGCAAAGCTAGAAAGTTAGATCGCAAATCTAGCAGACTAGCAACGCAAAGCTAGAGAGCTAGCAACAAAGGCTAGCAAGCTTGCAACGCAAAGCTAGAAAGTTAGATCGCAAATCTAGCAGACTAGCAACGCAAAGCTTGCAAGCTAGCAACGCAAATCTACCAAGCTAGAAACGCAAAGGTAGCAAGCTAGCAACGCAAAACCAGCAAGATAGCGACGCAAAGCTAGCAAGCTAGCAACGCAGAACTAGCAAGATAGCAG
>NW_019723054.1:0-1095 GCF_002891405.2 Cryptotermes secundus
CAAAATGTGGCAAGCTAGCAACGCAAAGCTTGCAAGCTAGAAACGAAAATCTGACTAGCTAGCAACGCAAAGCTGGCAAGCTAGCAACGCAAAACTGGCAAGCTAGCAACCAAAACCTAGCATAATAGCAAGCTAGCAAAGCAAAGCTTTCAAGCTATCAACACAAAGCTAGCAAGCTTGAAACGCCAAGCTAGCAACCTAGCTACGCAAATCTAGCAAGCTAGCAACACAATGCTAGCAAGATAGCAACGCAAAGCTAGGAAGTTAGCAACGCAAACTAGCAAGCAAGCAAAGCAAAGCTAGCAAGCTAGGAACGCAAAACTAGCAAGCTAGAATCGCAAATTTATCAATCCAGCAAGCTAGCATCGCAGAGCTATCAAGCGGGCACCGCAAAGCTAGCAAGCTAACAACGTAAATCTAGAAAGCTAGCAACGTCAAGCTAGCAAGCTAACAAGGCAAAGCTAGCAAGCTAGCAAAGCAAATCTAGCTAGCTTTCAACGCAAAACTACCAAGCTACCAACGCAAAACTAACAAGCTAGCAACGCAAAGCTAGGAAGTTAGCAACGCAAAACTAGCGAAATAGCAACGCATATCTTGCAAGCTAGCAAGCTAGCAACGGAAAGGTAGCAAGCTAGCATCGTAAAGCTGGCAAATTAGCAACACAATGCTGGCAAGCTAGAAACGCAATGCTGGCTAGCTAGCAACACAATCCTGGCAAGCTAGCAACGCAAAGCTGGCAAGCTAGCAACGCAAAAGTGTCAATCTAGAAACGCATATATAGCAAGCTAGCAAGCTAGCAACGGAAAGGTAGCAAGCTAGCATCGTAAAGCTGGCAAATTAGCAACACAATGCTGGCAAGCTAGAAACGCAATGCTGGCTAGCTAGCAACACAATCCTGGCAAGCTAGCAACGCAAAGCTAGCAAGCTAGCAACGCAAAGATAACAAGCTGGCAACGCACACTTGCAAGCTAGCAACATAATGCTAGCAAGCTAGCAACTCTAAACTAGCAAGCTATAACGCAAAGCTAGGAAGCTTGCAAGCTAGCAACGCAAATTTAGCCAGCTTGCAACACAAAGCTATCAAGCTAGCAACGC
>NW_019723055.1:0-192 GCF_002891405.2 Cryptotermes secundus
GCATGATAGCAACGCAAAGCTATTAAGATTGCAACGCATATCGAGAACTCTAACATGCTAGCAACGCAAAACTAGCTAGCTAGCAACGCAAAGCTAGCAAGCTAATAACGCAAAGATAGCATGTTAGCAAAAGCTGGCAACGCAAATCTAGTAAGGTAGCATCGAAGTATACCAAGTTATCAACGCAAAGCA
>NW_019723055.1:197-410 GCF_002891405.2 Cryptotermes secundus
ATCAACGCAAAAATAGCCAGCTAGCAACGAAATCAAGCAAGCTAGAAGGCAAAGCTAGCAAGCTAGCAACGGAAATCTAGCAAGGTAGCAATCTAGCCAAGATAGGAACGCAAAGCTGGCAAGCTTTCAACGGAAATTTGGCAAGGTAGCAACGCTAAGCTGGCTAGTTAGCAACGCATATCTAGCAAGCTAGCAACTCAAAGCTATCAAGAT
>NW_019723056.1:0-439 GCF_002891405.2 Cryptotermes secundus
CTCACAAGGTGTGCAGAAGGTGCGAGGAAGATCTTCGTTTGTGGTATAAGGGTAAGAAAACTCATTTCGTTTTGGCATTCCTGTGATGTGGCGTGAACAGCAAAACCACACAACTGATTGTTATTTCTGTTCGGTAGATATGAAAGGCTTTAATACAAAAAATAAAAAGAAAATATCTTACCCAAACCTTAATTCAGCTATTCGTNCTATTCGTCCAGTGCCTCATAGCTCTGAAATACCAGTTCCCCTCCCACCTTCCAGTTTGGATAATATACAGAGTGATTCGGAGGACAGAACTATATTACCACCCCGGGATGAATTCAGCTCAGATTTTTCTGTTGATGAGGGACCCCAACCTTTTTCTCAGAGTGAGCTCAATGAGCTTTAGAGATTTAAGAAGCGGCCTCCGTAGTCTAGAGGTAACGTTCCCACCTCATGA
>NW_019723057.1:0-702 GCF_002891405.2 Cryptotermes secundus
TGTGCTGTCCTCTGTATATGCGTTAATGCTTTCCCTTATCTCATCAATTTCAATGTCTGTAAGCCTTTTATTCTTCAGAATGTAGTTTTCCTGGTTTAGCAGCAGCTTTGCATTCATTGTTGGCCTTACTTTTAGGTTTCTGCTTCTCCATAATTCATACGCTTCCTTGTAATTGCCTGTTGATGCCAGGAAACACCACACAACTTCCTTCATTTCCTCTTTGTTCCATCGGGTCCGTATATTAGCTTTGTCTTCGTAGTTTGGTTCCCTGACGTTGGGTTGTTTTGGAGGTGGTCCACGTTGAGTTTCCTCTTTGTGGTTACCATTCTCGCCTTGTTGATCGTTAGAGGATTGCGCTCTACTCCTTCTGCCTTTGTACATATATTCATTTGCATCTTTTTCCATTGCTGTCGCACGAGTAGCTAGGGAATTATTCTGTCTGCTGCGGTATTGCCCCACCTGCCGCAGTAAGGCTGCTTGTAACCAAGGGTCGCCGCACCTTGGAGTTCACCATTTATGGCTTCTCACCCTCCGCCACAGGTGCTCCTGTGGTCCATCAGCACGGTAGTGTACACTTTGGGCTAGGGGATTTTTTTTTCGAGGTTTACTCCTCTAGATCCGCCATGTTCTGTTAAGATGTTCACCGGGGCTACCTCTTGCAGGGTGTGATTCTTTATCACGCATGGACGGTCTTGAGTATAG
>NW_019723058.1:0-720 GCF_002891405.2 Cryptotermes secundus
CTTAACATCAATTAGAATTGTCTTAAATTTCCGAATTATAATGAAGAAATCTTCAGTAATTTGGAGAGAAATCCATTGAATAAAAAGAAATCTTTGATATATTGCCTGTATTTCCTCATATTAACATGAAATCGTCTAAGAATTATCGCAAAAATTTTAATGAAATATGTTGTGTTCATCCATAATGTGTTCATTTAATTAACTTATAATCACTGAAACTTTTATTAATATTCATTTAATAATATAGTAATTATCAGAATTTTGAAGGATTTTCTAAAGTTATTGTTAAATTTTCTATTAATTTTTACAAAAACTTTATTTTAATGTGAACATTTCAAAGAATTTTAGGTTGAAATTATATACACTTCGTTGAATTCATTGAAATTCAAGTAATTGCTTAATTTAACTTAGAATCGTTCTAAATTCCTTTAAATTTTCGAAAAAATTTTGTAAATCGTCAAAAAGACTGCTAGAATTAAAAAAATTATTGTGAAATTTTTCACAAAATAAATGACTTCATTTATAATATGTTGAAAGCGATAGATAATTCTTGGTTAAAATTAAATAAAATAGGAAGAAGAAAGGAAAAATTAGTTTAGAATTTCTTAATTTATAATGAAATCCCTCAAAATATGTTTAAAATTAATTAATAATTTAATAACGCAAAAATCAATTGATTTCCATAAATTTAGGTGGAATCTTTGACAATTTGTTGAAATC
>NW_019723059.1:0-1039 GCF_002891405.2 Cryptotermes secundus
AATGCACCACGATAACCGCAAGTAATTATGGGTATTCAAATTAGTATGTTTAGGCCGTTTAGGCCGTTTAGGCTCTCTGATTGGTCGAGACCTGCGTGAAGTTTCCGCAGTCATTCGTAGATTCGTAGACGTTCGTAGACTTGGTAGGGGTCGTAGAGCGTCGTAGACGTCGTAGAGGCAGTAGTTACGGTAGTTACCGTGTTGCCTTTGTTCCCCTTTTCCCCATTTCAGTTGCCACCCTGTTCAGTACTCACCGAGTCGCCTGTGGCTGCTGAGATAGGCTGTGATAATGAGGTTACGAGTTGTTCCCCACAACAATCTACCACAAATTCTTGCATCGTAAGTACCAGACTTTACGTTGTTAATGGAAATGTGTAAGTTGTGGGTATTCTTTAGGGAATCATTAGGATCATTCGATAGAAATTCAGTCTCCTAATATTTTCATAAATTATGGTGTTCGTGATATTATTCCGCCGTTGCAAGTTCTATTCGGGATTCTGCTAAACTTCACAGCGCCTATTCTAAGAGTGATGCTACTAGTAGAATGCACATTTCTACTTTTTTATGCCCTTTCTCGCCTTTTACACATACAAATCCGATTTATAAAGGAAGTCGTGAGAGCCGATGGTCTATGGTGAACTGGTTGAAGTTGAAGGGCATACAAATGCATTTTCGCGGCTCTGAGATGTAAATCTGTAGAGTAGGTTTGCTGATTCTAAGACGTAACTCTGTGCAGAGTAGTAGCCAGTTACCCGTGTTATGGAAGCAAGAGGTTCACTCAGAGTGGGTGAACTAGCTGCCTTCGAAACTGAGCAACAATCTGTTAGACTACACAAAGTGTAATAAGACACTAAGCTTCATAATCTCTTCCGGTCTCTGCTGTGAGAACAAAGAAATCCACGTCAGTGTGTGTTTGTTTACAATAATTAGTATATTTCCTTACAGACATGGCAAATATTCAGAGCTAGGTACTGGTACCCTTGTTAGAAATATAATGCTAATCAGTAAGATTCTTGTAAACAGATTCATTTGCCACCCA
>NW_019723060.1:0-706 GCF_002891405.2 Cryptotermes secundus
TAGGTGGAATCTTTGACAATTTGTTGAAATTCTATATATTAACTCCAAATCTGTTATAATTTTTTGTTAAATTTTTTTAAATTTTATCGAAATCTTTCAGAACCTGGTATAAATTCGTTAAATTTAAGATAACATCAAACGGATTTGACTTAAATTTCCCTATTATAATGCAGAAATTATCAATAACTTATACATAATTCCATTTAAAGAGAAAAAACTTTCACATATTGTCTGTATTTCCTCATATTGACGTGAAATCGTCTAAGAATATTAGGAAAATTTTCACAAAATTTGTTGATTTCGTTCATAATTTGTTAAAATCATTTTAATTAACTTAGAATGACTGAACATTTTATTAAAATTCATTAAACAATACATTAACTATCAGAAATTTGAAGGAATACCTTATATTGGAGTAAAATCTTTTTATAAATTCTTTGAAATTCTTTATTTATATTGAAGATTTAAAAATTTTTAGGTTGAAATTATATGAATTGTGTTGAAGAACGTCAAAATTACTTTAGAATTCCTTAAATTATCATGAAATATCTAGAAATATACTAAAAATTAAATCATTATGAAATATAGTCAAAATATTGTATAGATTTCCATAAATGTTTGTGGAATCTTTGACAATTTTAGAAATTCTATATATTAATTTGAATTCTGGAATAATTCTTTATCAAAATTTCATACATTACGTTGA
>NW_019723060.1:941-1210 GCF_002891405.2 Cryptotermes secundus
TTGTGTTCGTCCATAATGTGTTTAAATTCATTTAATTAACTTATAATCACTGAAACTTTTATTAATATTCGTTTAATAATATAGTAATTGTCAGAAATTTTAAGGATTTTTTAAATTTATTGTTAAATTTTTTATTAATTGTTACAAATGCTTTATTTAAAATCAACATTTCAAAGAATTTTAGGTTGAAATTATATACACTTAGTTGAATTCGTTGAAAATTAAAATAATTCCTTAATTTAACTTAGAATGGTTCTAAATTTCTTTAA
>NW_019723061.1:0-569 GCF_002891405.2 Cryptotermes secundus
CTGGGTAACCCAGAACTTAATTACAATTAAAACTAGTTGGATAACAAACGATTATTTTTTTTTCTGAACCTAATATACTACGTAAATTAAAACTAAGTCACTTCCACTTATTTACTTAGTCCTTTAACTAGTTCGAACGGTTTCTTCCGTTTGAGTCGTCTAATGATATTGTTCACGTTGAGAAGTCTGGACGCTTCAATGTTGACATGGTTTTGGAGTCTCTTTTCATGAGGGGTGGTGGACTTAGCGATGATATCTGTAACCGTCTCGATCCCAAGGTCACGATGGAGGTCTCTGTTACGAACGTACCATGGTGCGTTGACAATACACTTTAGCACTTTGTTTTGATAGCGTTAAATCACTTGAATATTGGATTCACTGGCGCAGCCCCAGAGCTGGATACCATAATTGCAAACTGCATGTAGAATTTGTTTATATAATGTAATATATATATTATAATAATATATAATATAATATATAATATATAATAATATATAATATATAATATATATAATATAATAATATATAATGTAAGTTTATTGTGGATTGATAGCTCAGAATTGTGTCCA
>NW_019723062.1:0-1154 GCF_002891405.2 Cryptotermes secundus
CTAGCAATCTAGCAAGCTATCATCGCAAAGCTAGCAAGCTAGTAAAGCAAAGATAGAAAACTAGCAACGCCAAGAGAGCAAGGTAGCAACGCCAAGCTAGCAAGCTAGCACAGCAATGCTAGCAAGCTAGTAACGCATAGCTAACAAGCTAGCAAAAAAGTTAGCAATCTTGCAACGCAAAGCTGGGAAGCTATCAAGGAAAGCTAGCAAGCAATAAACACAAAGCTAGCAAGCCAGCAACGCAAATCTAGCAAAGTTGCAACGCATATCTACCAAGCAAGCAAGCTAGAAATGAAAAGCTAGCCAGCTAGCAACGCAAAGCTAGCAAGTTAGCAAATCAAAGGTAGGAAGTTAGCAACGCAAAGCAAGCAAGCTATTAATCCAAAGCTAGCAAGCTAGCATCGCAAAACTAGTAAGATAGCAACGCAAAGCTAGCAAGCTAGGAACTCGGATCTAGTCATCTATCAAGCTAGCAACGCAAAGCTAGCAAGATAGCAACGCAAAGCTGGCAAGCTAGCAGCGCACAGCTGGCAAGCTAGCAACGCAAAGCTGGCAAGCTAGCAAAGCACAGCTGGCAAGCTAGCAACGCACAGCTGGCAAGCTAGCAACGCAAAGCTGACAAGATCGCAACGAAAACCTAGCATGCTAGCAACGGAAAGCTAGCAAGTTAGCAATGCAAAGCGAGCAAGCTATCCACGCAAATCTAGCACGCTAGCAACTCAAAGCTGGCAAGCTAGGAACGCAAAGCTGGCAAGAATGCAACACAAACCTGGCAAGCTAGGAAAGCAAAGATGGCAAACTACCAACGCATGTCTAGCAAGCTAGCAAAGGAAAGCTAGCAAGCTTAAAACTCAAAGCAAGCAAGCTAGAACGCAAAGCTTTCAAGCTAGCAACGCAAAAGTAGCAAGCTAGCAACGCAATGCAAGCAAGCTAACAACGCAAATTTAACAAGCTAGCAACGCAAATCTACCATGCTAGCAACGCAAAGCAAGCAAGCCAGCAAAGCAATGCTGGCAACCTAGAACGAAATGTTGGCAAGCTTGCAACACAATCCTAGCAAGAGAGCAACGCAAAGGTAGCTAGCTAGCAACGCAATGCTAGCAAGCTATAAAGCCAAACTAGCAAGGCAGCAACGCAATCCTACCATGCAGGCA
>NW_019723063.1:0-4373 GCF_002891405.2 Cryptotermes secundus
AATCCTCACAACATTTTTCCATAACGGCTTCGTGTCCCTGACTCAAGATCTCAGCTATCACTGACTGCAAACGAGCTTCACTCTCCCGTTTAAACCTTCGGCACAGACACAGACCTTCAGTAAACACATATCACGTGATCGCTATCCAGCCAGTCTATTGGCCCGTCGACCGGATCTACAGAAAACACGGCCTACTCTATTGTTGCGTAACATAGCAATGGACTGTTTACCAAGAAACTTGCATTCGCTCTAGCTAGTTAGCAACTCGTCACCTAGCAATGGGTGTACATGTAACATTGCTCCCAACTTAAGGTTATTCGTCCCAAATATCCTACCTGCGTACCACCTTTTCTTTTCCGAGGGTTCCTTCTGGCTTTCCACCAGTCCTATATGCATTTCTCTTCTCCCCCATTCGTGCTACATGCTCCTCCAAACTCATTCTCTTTGACTTGATCATTCTAATTATATGGTTGAGGAGATATGCTACAAGCCGGAAGGTCGCGGGTTCATGTCCCGAAGAGGTCACTGGATATTTTTTTTCAATTGACCTAATCCTTCCAGCAGCACTATGGTCCTGGGGTTGACTCAGCCTCTAACAGAAATGAGTACCAGGAATTAATTAATTTTCCTGTGAAGTAAAGCGCGGCGAGCGCGTAAGGCTGACAACATAACCTACATCGTTGAGCCGATTGTCTAGATAATAGGGGACCCTCAAAGTCTCACAACCCTATGGGCCTTCATTGCCTGGTACAGGCATAGTTTTAATTTTTTTACTTGGAGAAGAGTACAAGTTATGAAGCTCCTCATTATGCAGTTTTCTCAAACCTCCTGTCACTTCATCTCTTCGGTCCAAATATTATCCTCAACACCTTCAGTTTGTGTTCCCCCCTCAATGTCAGACACAAAGTTACACGCCCAGACAGAACCACAAGCAAATTCTAATTTTGTATATTCTAAATGTTATGTTTTTAGATAGCAGACGAGAAGACAAAAGATTCTAAACTGAATGGTAGCAAGCATTACACGAATTCACTGTCCTATTAACTTCCTCCTGAATCAGGTTTTGATTTGTTACAATTGCTTCCAAATATCTGAACTGTGCCACGTTTTCAAAACATCCGTTACCTATCTTTATGTCGTGATTTTTCCCTGCATTCTGGTGACAAGACAGCAACATATACTTAGTTTTCTCTGCGTTTAATTTTAGACAAACCTCCTTAGTAGCACCAGTTAAAGCTTCCTTTTTTTCTGTGAAGTATCTATGTCATCTCCCAGCAGATTCACATCATCAGTGTAGGCCAGCAGGTGATGTGTCACATTCAATATCAGTCCTACCTGGTTTTCGTGGACCTTCCCATTGTCATATTCTCAAGCAAAGTTGAAAAGCAATGGCGATAAAGCATCTCCTTGTTTTAGACCATTTTGGATAAGAAAATTATCAGACAAATGTTTACCAATACGCACATTTCATTTAAATCCTTCTCTTCTCAGACACTCGAAAGTTTGAATAGCGATTCCATAAGCTTGCTCGCACACGGGAGGCAATATTTGACAATTTTAGCTTTACAGAATTGACTGTAGTTGAAACACGAATTCGACAGTATCCACGAAAGGGACCGATAAAAACACAAAGATTTTACTCAGGTTAGTCGTTGTCTCTGAACACATGCCCGGATATTCCCTCAGAAAATTATTACATTCTCTGATGTACAGTCAAATCATTATGCGAATTCTTTTATGGTAACAGAGAGATGTTATATATAATTACAGTTGTCTTGTAAATGTTAAAATAACTCGGGAATATTAACACGTATTTGTTTCTTTTCAGATTCCTGCCAAGTTGATACCCAGTTTAATTTAATTTTTTTTTAAATTTATGGTTCACATTACAATTATTTATTTAAATGTTATTATAAATTAATTGTTTAAATTAGTTCAAATTTAATTAGAATTTCAAGTTGAAAATTTAATTTATATATAATCAAAATTAAATAAAAAAGTGTTCAGTTTGTTTTAAATTTAGGTTAACATTTAAATTGTTTCATCAATGTTTTAGTTATTTAAAAAAGTCATTATTCAAATTTATGGTTCAAATTTAATTTTAATGTAATCATTGATTACAATATTCAATAAATAAGTGTTCAATTTTCAATTAATTTGTATTTGTATTGTACTGAATTTCAATTCAATTTGTAAAGTAAATCCTGCCTTAAAGGGGCCAGTTTCCCTGTATTCGAGCCAAGAGACCAAAATGCATGAAAAGATTCTGCTTGTGTTCTGGTATTGCAATAATTTTACCAGAACATAAGCAGATTTTTTTCATGCATTTTGGTCTCTTGGCTGCCTAAATTTTCACATAAGCCTTATGTTTATTTAATTTTATCTTTTATTATGTGCACATCCCAGTTTATTTTATCTAATACACCTTCAACACATATATATCAAAATGATGTAAAGATTCCAAGAACTGCAGAAATTTGACGTACAAAGGAATGATTTAATGTCATTTTTAAAAATCACAATAAATCATTCCGTTGTACCTCAAAATTCTGCAATTCCTCGAATCTTTACATCATCTTGATATCTCTTTATTCTCCAATTTTTTTTCTTTTCATTTTGTATTACGTCAACTTGTATAATTTTAAAATACTAGTGACCCTTTTAAGGCAGGTTTTACTGTATTTCTCTTTTGTGAACTTTTAACCTCCGAAGAGCATCGGTCGGTACAGTGATGAATATATTTCAAATAAATGAGGTACACCGATTTGTGCTTTCGGGCATTGGCTTGCATAATCGCATGCACACTCCGCTAGCGGGGTTTAATTTCCCCAACTGATCGGTGCATTTCGGACGTTAATTAAGGGTTAAAGAAATTCATTATTATTCATTCATCAGTAATCTGTCAGACGACAGGTCCACAGTCTCTTCCAAACAGTTCCTCCACTTAATGAGATCTTTTCACCTTAACAACTGAGCCTTTTCTCTTACTATGCAACCAAACACGAGATTATGGGCTCAAAATACCAGCTGCCATCAATAGAACACTGGTCACCAGCGCATATGCAGACGACATCATGGTATTTATTACAAAAGATGAAGGGTTTCCATGCCTGCTGCAAAACTTCATGGTTTATGGTGCCATATCAGGAGCTACCTTAAACATACATAAATCAAAAGGATGGAGAAACAGAACAGACCGCCCGTTGGGCTTCCAATGGAGTCAACAGGGCGGAAAGTACCTGGGAATCTACCTAGGCAACACTTACGATTGGCAGCAACAAAATTGGACACAACTTGAAATCAAGATATGAGCCATACTACAAAAGCCACATCATACCCTGATAGTCAACCAACTAGTTGGAGCCCAAATGACACATGTACTGACCATACTCCAACCCACCACCACATTCCTAGACACGATGCACAAGCTGATAGTCAACTTCATATGGCGGGGCAAACACTGGAAACATCCTAACTTTGTATATGGAAGACTGGAAGATGGAGGAATAGGCATGCACCACCTCCCAACCCGCATTAAAACCATACGTTTCAACTTACTGCAAAATTTCATAACCAGAAATAACAGAGAGAATGCGTGGTACTTCCAAGCAAACATCAGGATGTATGCCCCAGGCCTACATGCAGAAGCCGTTTTCAAACTAAACCTGAACCCAACGGGCTTTCCCAGACTGACACCCTTCTACACCAGCGCACTCGAAGCCTGGCACGACATTAGACCCATTGTTAACCTCAACCTACAGTCCCTTGAAGACCTAAGGCACATCCCCTTGCGCGACTCCACCCTCATGAACCCACATAATTCCGGCCACAAAGTTATGTTTGACGAAGCTTGGAAGGCTCTAAATATAACATACATAGGAGATCTCATCACGGAGAATGGCCACTGGAAAGAACTAAAAGACATTGACACAACACACTGTTCCCAACCGACCACCCGTAGACTCTCGGCAAACTTATGAAAAGCAGAAGCCTTTTTCCATCACAAATACCCAAACCTTTCACTGAAGACCACTTCCTTAACACAACCCCGAACGCTTATGTCATAAAACAACCGAACCGCCAACTGACTCCCCTCACCATACCCAAATGCAGGGTATACAACCACCAATTATTCAAAGCCAACATAGACAAAAAAAGCAATGGTCAACGGAGAATGTCATTGGCAACTGGGAAAACACCAGTGGAAAGCAATATATCACCACCCCATTATGAGCAAAGATGGCAACTTCTCATGGAGGATGCTACACAATAGAATAGCCACACCGCAACAGCTGCACAAATGGGGCAAGAAGGACACACCAGACTGCCCCTGGTGCCCAGGCACAACAGGGACGGCGGATCACATGTTCTTC
>NW_019723063.1:4884-5357 GCF_002891405.2 Cryptotermes secundus
GTCTTCTGGGATGTGGCGCCCTGTAGATATTGTATTAACTTAAGTTTCGGAGGAACGTATCGACTCCATCGTCGGAGTAGAGATTAAAGAAAAAAGAAAAATTCGTGAGCGAGGAACCAGCAGGTGCTGACACACCATAATTTAGTTTTAAGAATTAGTAAAGTTGATTTATTTTTAAAGGGAAGTTATTTTATGTTATTTCCTCTGAAAAATCTTGTGAATTACAGGGTGTACCATGTTTACCCTTACCAATTAAGATAATAGTGAGTTTAAATTTACATTTATATTGCCAGAACGAAGTCTGTGTAATGGCCTCAAAGCATCGTACAGGAATTTACTGCCAACACGTTTGAGCAATGTTTTCGACAGCTATATCAACATTGACAGAACTGCACAGCGGTCAACGGCAACTATTTTGAGGGCCAATGTAGATCTGCGGAAGTGTATATGAATACCTTGTAATATGATGCAAT
>NW_019723064.1:0-3711 GCF_002891405.2 Cryptotermes secundus
CATATACACGGTGCCAAATCCCAGAAGACTGCTTTCTTCAGGTTATAATAGTTCAGCTCGGAAGAAATTTTCGGTGATACTGGACGTGATATTAATTGTGCTCGCTGGTGTAAAAGTGAGCGTTCAATAACTTATTCGCTGAATCCGAGACGTGCGTGTAAGTTATTTCGTACGTATAGTTTATTTTTCGTTGTTTTTCTTTTCGTTTTCTAAGAACAAGCTTAGGTCGTCGTACTCGCCGACCGGAAGCATTGCGTCGAGTAATTTCAAATCAAACTGGGGAAGAACGAGCAGACTGAGCCACAGCAAGGCGTGGCCGGGCACAGCTAGTTACCTATAAAATTTAAAGAGTACTTTCGTCTTGGACATGATGCCATGTGCTCTGGTAAAGGTTGACACTAGAATTCGCGGCTTCACTTCCCCTAAAGTACAGCGTTTCATTGTCCCCGCTCTTATAAACTTATTTCTACCAAAGTTTGCTACACTTTCAAAATGTTTCACTTATCATCCTTCTCTTTACGTGTGTCTTCTGAATAGCCACCTTCCCCTGGCTGTTCTACCCGCCGTAATGCATTCATGCTCTAACGTCTTGCATTTGGTGCTAACAGCTTTTCATTGGTTGTGTTCCGTGTATGACGTGGCTTGCTGTCCCTTGATGTGTGATCAGCTTGTCGTAAGGCCGATACCTGCATACAGGATAGCATAAACACAGAACAAACGCACACAAACATCCATTCTTTGAATGAGATTCGATTCCACGACCCCAGCGTTCCAGCGAGGGAAGACAGTTCATGGCTCAGACCGCGCGGTCACCGTGATCGGCGATTGAATAGTACCATTGCGCAAAACAAATGCCGCGAATCGATTTTCTTTTGTATTCTTAACTAAACATTAAAATGTATATCTACTTATATTCTACATACTTGTGCCATCTCTTCTCCATGCTCCACAGATGGTCCTGTCTGCTCTTTCTTAAATTTATCATTGTCTTTCCAATCGGAGGACATCTCTGACAAGAGGGACTGCAACTTGAAGTCCTCACTGATCTGCCCGTCTGCTTCACGTCTTGAGGTCCCTATGATAACATAAAAACGTTATGAGCGAATATGCTGTGCTACTGTAGAGCCACCCTATGGGGAATACTCTGTCGTAAGCAGTTACCTCATCACGTAACACGTTTTCGGTACTTATGCTCCAGTGGGTACTTCATACTGTGGCATTCCCGCTGAAAGCTGTTCAGAAAATACGTCGGGGTTACGGAAGAGTAAACTCCGCGTAAGCTTAGCAAGAGTTATGCACACAACAATAAAGGAGTTATGGGGAGCCGCGTTTTCTGTGAATCCTTGGAGACACTATACTGGGGGATCGAAACATTGCTAATCACTTCGTTCTCTCATCAACAGAAAATTTAAAGTCTTGATAGAATGCGAATTTTTTACGCCAAGAAAAATATCAACAGGGGCCACAAGGTTCCGTCCTTGCCCCAGTATTGTGCAATCTGTACGTAAATGATATCTCCCCGGCGCCTGGAACTGATGTTGCTCTGTTCGCGGACGATACCTGTATTTCCCCAGCAGAGAAACGGGAACTTCGCGTCTCTGTAAACTGCAGCGCGGACTCACTGCAGTGAATTCATGGTGTAAGCGTGAAAGCTGTAGGCGATCTGTGTGTTCATTTGTCGATTGATGCGCTGACTGTTTCCTAGCAATGTGCAATAAATATTCGTCCTATTGTTGAGTTCGCTTACGTAAGATGTTTATCGCGCCGTTGCCTAGCTATACACGTGCAATATATTGTACAAATGTTAGTACAGTGCAGTGACAAAGGATGCACAGAGTCCATGGTAACATGGTCGCCGTGACAGTACGGGTATACCCGTGCTGAAACTACGGTCCAACAAACGTAGCGCCTACATAAAAAAAGACAGACCCCTCATTCGTCTTAAAGGAGACCCCATTTCGAAACGCATACATATGTAGGAGAGAATAAAAATCTTCGTCATGGGGCCCGAGGATGCCTAAGCCAGAAATGACTGTGCTGGCGAACGCCAGCAGCAATTTAACTAATCGGCCAAGCCTTGAAAATGACTAAGCTGCCGTTGTAGCGTAAGATACGTTAATACAGGCATGATCCGCTTGCACAGCCTGGATCAACATAGTACAGAAGCAAGGGTTTTCAGTAACATGCTGTATATGAGCTGTATGACGTTGCATGAGGGCTATAACGGCAATGGTTGAGTTGCAAAAGTCTCTGGTCGTGATCGTGAAGGGTATTGACGCCAAGGCGAACTGATTGGCGGTAAACCGCCATTGTAAAATGACCCCGACTCTAACTAAGCATAGACTGACAGTTGCCTTGTTTGTGTTGTACATACTGTGACGTATTTGTTCAAAGCGGGAATTGTGGAGACAGGAGAAACAGTCATTGTTAGGCAAACGCTGTGTAAGCACGCAACAATACCAGAGCCATCGCTAAGCAACTTGCGCACGTAATAATGAACTGTTAGAAGCGGTGTTTTTTATGAGGTCCGCCTTGAGGCTACATAAGAAGTAGATAGTGCGTTTGGCATTTCGAAGTAAGTCCAGCCTGGGAGCTGGCAGCTGAAAGGAATATCGACTGAAGCCTGTGGTCAGAGTATGAAGTCGTGAAATGGTCGCCACCTTGTAAAGACGTGAGCCCAGAAGCAGGGAAACACCCGCTTTTGGAAGCCGTTACCAAGCAACGTGACTGAGAACACTAGTCTGTGATAGTGAGTTGTGAAGTGTAGTCACGAGCTGCAAAAATGTCCAATAAATTCACTTATCAATCGAAATTCCATCTGTCTTCACACGAACACTTTGCAATACATATATACTACAGTTACATGTAAGACTATAAATAGTAAATATCCACACGGAACCGGACTCTTGACAACTATGTAGGATGCCGACAAGTAAAACTGTAAATATAGATTACATACTTATGTGTTACTATGACCGCGGTAAATGACAACCGCAACTGTCTGATAGGAAGACAAATCTGGTCTTGGGCCCCATATGGGACTTGATACCAAGACTGACTAGCCGACTGATTGTCGGTCGTGATATGACTCTGACTTTGAGCTAAGTACGTCTGAGTAGAGTACGAGTCGAGATTTCGAGCTCGGGGTCCGGCAGCTCGAGGCTGAGATAGTCGCTCCTGGCGGATTCGTAAGTGTTCTCGTGAGATAGACGCCAGCCAGCGGGGACATAAGCCGCTGGGCACGGACGCTGGGGAAACCACAGCTTTGAAGCCGTTCCCAGGCGGTAACTGGTGACCACACAACAAACTGAGAAGACCTAGCTCGTGCTGAAGTGAACTGTGGGGTGTGTGAATTCGCGATTGCGCTGTAATTACTTGTAGTTACAACCTGTAAGTTTGCAACAAATCTTATTACCAATCCATACCCCGGCTATATACAATCACGTGACATTGAATTCACAGAACTTCTCTTACGTAAAATTGCCTATGCAAAGCACGACGTATCGTTGTTCGTGGAGCAAGTGGACATTTACGAGAAATATGTTCTCATCGGAAAATAATTTCACAGTATCATATAAGAGTATGAAATTCCAAATTATATTAATAAAAGTATGCCGATAAATACGGTCATTTATACATTCTTGTCTTTTTAAAATTATGTCGGTTCCGACACGATTCATTATAATTTTTATCTACATTAAAAATATTGAA
>NW_019723064.1:3777-13302 GCF_002891405.2 Cryptotermes secundus
CAGGAAGACGTCGTTCGGAGCAGCTCAGCAGTTGAGTTGACAGGAGCTCAAGGCAGTTGAGAGAATGATGACTTCTACACGGCTCAACAGATGATTTTAAGAGTAGCGAAGATAACGGACTGACAGAATCTAACAGCAGAGTTCCGGAGGCTACAAACGAAAATTAGCATGGAAGTGTGAAGACTTTGCTCTATGTGTTATTGTTCCAGTAATAATTTGGAGAGTTGTAATTCTTTGTGATTACAACTTAAAACTTATCTGATAAAACAGCTCCGTCAAATCCGTAATCCGTTTAATTATTTGTCACGTATACCCGGACATGTGACATTATGTTATGTGTTTCGGCTTTTTCGACCATCATCAGGTAAATATACAAGGTCTAGGAATAAAGTTCGCGAACTCACCACCGTGTGGTTGCCGTGACAGAAGTGGACAGAAACCTCAGTATGGTTTGATGACGTCGCCATGTCAGCGTTTCACAGCTGTGTTGTTGTTGATCTATGGCAGTCTCTTTCTGAGTGGCGTCATTTATTGTCTGAGTGTGTTTTGTTGTGCTGTCGCGAGTGTGTCGGAGTTTGAATTAGAGAACTTTGAGGGAGTTTTTAGCTAGTAAACAAACAACTGCGCTGGAACACCCTCCCTATTCACCGGATCTAGCCCCCATTGACTTTCTTCTGTTCCCGAAAATAAAGGAAATATTGAAAGGAAGGCATTTTGACGACTTTGATGACATCACGCATAATATGACGGCACCGCTGAAGGTCATTCCACAAAACCAGTTCCAAAAATTGTTTTGAAGAGTGGACTAGGCGATGGCATCAGTGCATAGCTTCGAAAGAGAAGTACTTTAAAGGCGACCACAGTGATATTCAGTAATGAGATATGTAGCACTTTCACCGCAAAATTTGTTGTCAGAAGACGTCTGTTTCTTGGTTCATGTTTTCTTTTCCTGCTATTCCTCCTCCCCCTCAAATGTTCAATGTTTACATTTGAGAGTAATCACATGGTGTAATGTGCCACTGTGTCTTGTATGAGATTATGCTAAAAACAGTAAAATGTTGAACGTTAAAACATTCTGCTTACGTCACAGCGGTGTTTCGAGTAATGTCGTTTTCTCTTGTTTTTTCTGGTTGAATTTCGCGTGTATAATCTTGTGGTGGTGTTCTTATTGTGTGTTCCACTACGATGTATAGGCATGCGTTGTTTTATTTTCCATACTTTTGTTAGCTCGTGCATTGAACTTATTGTGGGAGGCCGTAGGAAACATTTTAACGATTTGGATTTGCAGTTTACATGTGTATGTTTGGTTGATTTGTATATATCACCTGATGGTGGACTCTTACTATTGAAACAAGTTGTGTATAATAAGAAATAAGACACAAAAGGGTCTTTTAAATGTAAGTTTGTGTGACGGTTTATCTTATGTCTTCGACATGAAGACAAGCAAGAAGCAATGCTACGTAAAAGAAAAACAGGAAGCGAAGGCCGCGCCATAGCTCAAGCGGTTAATCGCTGGTTTCCCACCGCGGCGGCTCGGGTTCGAGCCCGGGTCTGGTCAAGTGGGATTTGTGGTGGACAAAGTGGCGCTAGGGCAGGTTTTCTCCGAGTACTTCGATTTCCCCTGTCAATCTTCTTTCCACCAAATTCTCCCATCATCATAATCACCCGGGGCAGGTAGAGTAGGCCAGTCAGTGGCTGACGTGCCGAGTGAACCCAGCTGGACTCTACCCCACCCCCCACTTTGCGAATAAAACACAGGAAGCGAAGTTGGGTCAGAAGCTTGGCTTATTCTGTTCGCATAATGTAATTCCGCCAGTCAGGCTTTCTAGAGAGGACATTCGTGTAAACAGTTGGGAAGACAGAATACGTGCAGAATGGGCGACTGGAATACCAAACAATTCAAGAGATAATCAAACTAAAATTAATTAATGAAGAAAATGGAGTTGTTAGAAAGAGGAACGCGATGGAGCATTTGTTATTATCCCTCAGACGAAAACTAAATTTATAAACAAACACGCGAGAAGAGCAAAATAAAATAATACTTATGTAAGATATAAATCTCATTATGGCCTAAGAAATTTGTTATATTTTTCTCGCTTGGTTAAAGCTAACTCACTCCACGAAGGTGAGTCGTCCTTGAGAAGCCGCCAATCACTGTCACTCAAGAAATTCCCAAAATTTCATGGAACCCCAAGGTTCACAAGAACCGTCCTCCGGCCCATATCTTGAACCACATCAATTCAGTCCTTACCACCCCATACTATTTCTCTAAGATTAATTTTAATATTATCTTCCTGTTTACATTTGGTCTTCAAAGAGGTCTCTTCCATCTGGCTTTCCCAGCAAAAATCATAATTCCGCGTCTCCCTCATGCGTGCTACAAGCCCTGCCCATTCTCACTTAATTAAAATTTAACAAAATACATTTAATGGCACTCTTATTTGTTATGGGGCTGGATCCGCACTGATAGTCGTGCGTTTGCGATAAAACATTCGGAATGAACACAGTGCTGAACTGTGTCAACTCCAAAATTGATGTTTGTTTGACCTCGTGTAACCGACAGTGTGAGAGAACTCGTCTTCCTGCCGTGTACTTCACAATGTAAGAAGCTGTCGGTTTACCGTCATTCGTGTATCGCTTTCATTTAAGCAGTTCTGTTGTTGAGAAACAAGGAAGTCTGTGTTCTGTCGCTCGTTGCATATGCTGTAGGCACATTACGAAGTTCTCCTGCATGTAAAACCAAAGTTTCAACACCCTCACCCATCCTGGCAGTATGTCTCATTTACTTACTGAATTTATCCTCTAACGTTCTGTTCGATATGGCTGATTTCCCCCCCCCCCCAAAAAAAAATNCCAAAAAAAAATTCTTCTGAGAAACATTTGTTCACTTAACGAGAATCACCTGATGATGGGCTCTCTGTTGTCGAAGCATTTCTAGAATTGATAAATGAGAAAACATTTATTCATGTAACGGTAACCATTCGGTTCGTTTTTGCAACACTACAACATTTGTCCACGTCATATTCTCCCATTTGAATTTTCCATAGCCTCCCCGATTTCCCCAGCGTAAATATCCTGGGTAAGCTGTGAAACTCGACAAGCTTCTTACTTTCTCATAATCCGTACGTCTTCTACCAAAATATTGTAAATTATCGTAATAGTCGAATATAAGGCCAGATTCAAATATTTGGAAAAGAGGGGCCCCCATTATTTTCGGACCCTCAAGAATAAACACCAGGAAGATGATTAAGGGGAGCTCTGATTGCGAATTCTAATGATATTTGTGGAAATATTTAGAATTATATTAAAGGCATTAAATTTCGAATTTGCTATTCCTTAATAATATAGTTTTTAATTCTTTTTCTTTATAACCCTCGTGGCTAAATGACATTCATTCTTGTCGAAAGACAAATATTTTTTCCCGATTTTTTGTTAGAAAAATTAGGGATCATCTTATATTCGGACCTACACTATACAGAATGTCCCAGGAGGAAAGCACAGTATTCTGGGAGGTCATAATGTCGGTCATTCTAAGCAAGAAAGTGTATATGTATACAGTTTACATTCCGAACGGTCCCAGAGATAGAGCTACTTCACTGTACAGTTCCAAAATTGATGATAAGGAAGAGATATTACCTACTGTTTCTAATGCCGGTATTTATTGTTCAAATGACAAAGTTGGTACAGTTTACATTTGCGAGAATTCCACCGTCAACATCAATGCCCTTTGCAACTCGTGTTAGGACATGGCGTGTTGCTCGTCTGTACAGTGTACACTGAAATAGCTTATCTCGGAAACTGTTCGGAATAGAACACATGTACATATACCCTTTTTTGCTTCGAATGACCGAAACTATGACCTCCCAGAATATTGACTTTCCACTTGGGACACTCTATATATATACTGCAGTAAATATTTATGAAGTGTTATATGCACTAATATTGTAAACGTACATGTTTGAACTAAGAATTATCTTTTGGAAGACAACTAATTTAACTGAAATCCTGTTTTAAATAATTAATTGAAGGATTCCAAGATTCCAAGGCAATGGATGAAGGAATGTGGAACTTAACACGTAACTCCAATAGCATCAATGTATGTTCCCTTACCTTCCACTTTATCCACCTCCCGATCTGAGCCTGGGTCCGTACTGATGGTACTGATGGTACTGATGGATATACAGCAAAGCCATGGCGGCCATGGCGAGTCGAAGTGACGTCATGATCGCTTTCACAATCGAATACAAAACAGAACGGTTCTAGGACAGTCATTTGGATTGTTAGAATCTACCCTAGCAAAATACTGCGCGTCAGAATTTGTGTCTTACTAATGATTCTCATTGCCGGTCACGGTAGCCCAGCGGTCTAAGGCATGTACTGTCTTCGGCCGGTCACGGTAGCCGAGCGGTCTAAGGCACGTACTGTCTTCGCTCGCTCGGAAACCGGGATCGTGGGCTCGAATACCACTCAGGGCATGGATGTTTAGTTTGAGTGTGTGCGTTTTTGTGTGTTTGTGTACAGGTAGAGGCCTTGCGACGAGCTGATCACCCGCCCAAGGAGTCCAACCGAATGTGAAAGATCGAGAAAAACCGAAGTGAACGGAGAAGTTCATGGCGGTAGGCCTAGGCCCACTGGGGCTGTGGTGCCAAGGGGGGGGGGATGATTCACATTAAGGGAGGAACATAGACTGAGGGTGTTTGAGAACAGTGTGTTGAGGAGAATATTTGGGCCAAAGAGAGATTAAGTGACGGGAGGTTGGAGAAAACTGCATAATAAGGAGCTTCATAACCTGTACTCTTCTCCAAGTATAATTAGAATGATCAAGTCCAGCAGGATGGATGGGCAAGGCATGTAGAACGTATGGGGACAAAGAGGAGTGCATACAAGATTTTGATGGGAAAGCCAGAGGGAAAGAGACCATTAGGAAGACCATGACGTAGGTGCGAGGGTAGTATAAGGACGGATCCTAGATTCCACATCGTAAGGGGTGTCGTCCACTTGTTTAGAGTTTTGTGTTTATTTCAGTAAGTTTATTTTAGCAGCTTTTTTTCCTGTTCATTAGCCCGTTGTTTTGCTACGTCTGCAACATGTCTCTTGCTTGTGTGTCGTTCCCTCTAGCAGCGTGTGGTGCTGTCTTCACCTCCTATCCAACGGGTACCTGTGGGGGGGGGGTAAAGCGGCCAGGGTATGAAGCTGATCACTCACCTCCACGTGGTACCGAGGTCAAGAATGAGTGGCTCTATACGTCCACTCCCCCACACGTCTTGACGGCGCAGTGTATAATTAGTTAAACACAGGGACAGCTTCACCTCTACCCATTGTGCTACTGCAGTGTACTTTGCAGTTAGTTCCTTCGTACTAAAACCGTACACAGCAGAACTAAACGGAAGGCTGTCAACTTCCTGAACTGTTACACTGCCGAGAAACGTCGGCCAACCAGTTCCCGAACACGAGAAGAACTAATAATGTTGCGACAGTAGTTCGAATCACTTCAGTAGTAAACACACCGAAAACTTACCTGAAGCCGACCTACATCTGCTCTTGTATAAAATATAGGGAATATATCCATACCCAACCACAACACACTCTGTGAAAGATATTAAAGACTGAGTCAGAGTCAGAATCAGAGTCACTTTACGATTCGGAGTTTACCGCCAGTCAGTCCGTCTTGGCGAAAAGCCCCTTGAGGATCAGGACAAGAGATTTTTTTTTTTTTTCAACTGTACATTTGCGGTCATAGTCCTAATGTAACATCTCTCACGAGAGGATTGGTTTCTGTCTCACATATAGGTTTCGCCTTTATCAAGTGTACGCATTGCACATATAGCATGTTACTGAAAATTCTTCCATTGGTACTACGTGTATGGACAAGCCCTCTGTCAGTCCAGGCTTTGCAAAGCATATCATGTCTACCTTGCTTATCTTACGCTACAACGGCAGCTTAGTCGCTTTTCTAAGTAATATCTAAGAATTCATTTCGTACCTCACAGGAAACGCATTACGTCTTTACACTAAACCCCAACCGGTTAATGCTGTTTGGGGAAACAGTCGCTGTTTATTGTGAGAACCATGTGGAACACACATATACATTGTGTGGGCAGAGTGTGAAGTTTCAGCGTGTTAAAGCGGGCGGTAAATATAGTGACCACTGGGCGATAAAAGGCCAATAATTTGCCGGGGGTTTTTCTCGCCAAGAAAACTATTTTTGTAATCGATATTTCTTTACAGCGACTTATCGTTTAATGTCCTTACGTCCCCCCCCCCCGAGTCCGATTATCCATGTATATACATGCACATACAACCTTTAATATTACCGACGTTAGAATTGCCTCACACTATTAGGGCCGTATGTTATACCTTCCAGCACTACAAGAGAGAAGATTAGGTAACTAACTCCGTGGATCTACGTAAGTCTTTGAGGAGCTAGAAGTTGTTCAGCCACTGAAGAAAACACAATGTTTTATGGAACCCGCAGGTTCATTCCGTGTCTATAAGTGCCTGCCACTGCTCAATATCCTGATCCAGATTAATCCAGTCCAACCCGTCACGTCCTATTTCTTTAGATCCATTGTAATATTATCATTCCACCTACGTCTTGACAGTGCAGTTACTTTGCAATATTAAATACTTACAATGGCTATGCAATATTACAAGTCACAAAATTTCGTTGCAATTGTATCGTCGATGGCCGGAGAGTTGCTAGGTAACGGAGCGGTAAATACACGCGACACACGCTCACAACAATGGAACGAGTTTACGCATCCCGCTTCTTGACCACAGCTCAGTAAACAGCTTCCGCGCAGGCGCAATGATGTCACACTTCAACAGTACTATCACATGACTTGTTTTCTGTGTTTTCCGTGCGGCGCCTATATAACGAATATCTGTTTAAAGTTAAGTCAGAGATCCGTATGTAGGCGGGGTCGAATACTTCCACTGTGACCCTGCGAGTCGCAGAAGGCGACGAAAAGGAAAGTCTCAAATCTGGGACAGTAAAATATGGTTGCGAGTCCTAAGGGACTCGGACCCGAGAATCACTGCGCTGGCAAGAACCAGCAGCATATGCAAAAGATAGTTCCGTCCTCTCGTCAGAGAGGGCGCCATACAAAAACAAGACCATAACTGTCAAACAGCAATAAATGTCTGGTCATAAGTCCCCGATTGTGCTCGACACCAAAATTAACTGACTGACTAACCGTCAGTTGCAGTGTGACTATAACTTTGACTTTAGTTCAGTCAGAGTGTGTGGAGAGTCGAGGAGAGCTCAAGGTAGGTGAAGACTAGTGCAGAGTGCTTACAAGGGAAGTGAATAAAAGACCTGGCTTCTGTGTTATAATTACAGTAATCTTGAAATGTTACAGTTATTTGTAGTTGCAACTAATGAAGATCCAATAAACCAATTCACCAATCTCAGCCGTCGTCGTAATCACCCAAAAACGTGACACAACGTTTTTTTTTTATTGTTAGTGGGGTGGGACTAAGTCCCTCGTACTGCGGCCACTTCTGACCTATTGTACGAGCCCCAGATGATAGGTGAGGGTGATTGTGGAGCAATTGGTGGAATGAAGATTGGCAGGGGAAACCGAAGTTCTAGGAGAAAACCTGCCCCAGCGCCACTATGTCCACCACAAATCCCACTTGACCAGACCCGGGATCAAACCCGGGCCGCCACGGTGGGAAGCCAGCGATTAACCGCTTGAGCTATGGCGCGGCCATGACACAACGTTACAGTAAAAAGTAAAAAAAACTTAAAGCTATCTCTGTACCAGGCCGTGAAGGCCCATAGGGTTGTGAGACGTTGAGGGTCCCACATTATCTAGACAATCGGCTCAAAGATGGCGGTAAGATTGTCAGCCTTACACGCCGACCGGGCTTTACTCCCCAGGAAAATTATGTATTTAATTCCTGGTACTCATTTCTGTTAGAGGCTGATTGAACCCCAGGGCCATAGTGCGGCCGGAAGGATTAGATCAATTGAAAAATATCCAATGACCTCATCGGTATTTGAACCCGCGGCCTTCCGACTTGTGACACAACGTTACAAGCTACATAATTATATTTCAGCAGGACACTTACAGCACAACAATGCGGACCACACAGTTGCTTTGCATTACTAAATGTAAGAGGGTTGCAGTATTACTAAACACATAATTACTTTGCAGTATGGGAACCCAGAAATTACCTTAAATTATTACATTTCTTGCAACCGCAGGCATAAATTGACGACACAAAGTCCACGATATATAGCGAGGGGAGAAAAATGATTTCACGTGACCCAAGTATACGAAATACCCCCCACCCCCGAATCGCCAAGTAACGGGCACTACTCGTACTTCATGCGTGGAACGGTATTATGGTAACCTTGCAGCAAAATTGTGCGTCTCTTATCGGACGGAGTAACAAGAATCCAAATATATAGACCTGTTTCATATACCGTCTAGTGTTTTTCCTTATATCTATATACCGATTACCGAACGAATTTCCTCACATGTCACTAAAGTTACGTAACTGGCCTGTAAGTTAAAATCTAATACATGTAAAACCGGTTTCCTTTAATAATTAATTGCGGTTGTTTTAATGTCATATTTGTCTTTATTTGGAAGTTCCCACTCCTGTTCGAAAGCCACGAATTCCAAGAACAAATTGCAGCGTTTTCTGAATGGGATATCCGGCTTCTTGCGCTATAAATGCAACCATGAAAAGGGAAAGAGACTGTTCCCCACATGACGTGCATCTGTTTCTAGGTCTCATTCATTGGTTTACGCTTTTCTTATGTTTAGAATTGAGTGACTGAAACGTAACGCATCGAATCATTACGCTCATGCCACAATTCTATTTAATATTTCAGTCCCCAACTCACTGAAAACGCATCCGGTCTTATTACTTACTTACTTATTCATAGAGCTGAGCCCTTCTTGAGGACCCGCCAATTCTGCAGCTACTCAAGAATTTCCCAGCATTTAATGGAACCCGAAATTTCATTACCGTGTTCACAAGAACCCTTCACTAGTCCCTATCCTGAGTCAGATCAATCCAATCCATACCATCCCATCCTATATTTCTAAGATCCATTATAATATTGTCCACCAAACTACGCTTTGGTCTTCCTAGTAGTCTCTTTACTTCTGTCTTTCCCACAAATATTATATATGCACATTCATTACAAAAACCAGCCTCTTGATGCTAGTTTGAGACATGATTTCTGTTTATTCTGAAAATCACACGAAACCACAAAACACGGTTTGTGCGAAGAATACATATCTGTTTTAATGTTAAAGCACGTGCACACAGAAATGACTGTGCTTGGGATGGGTTGATGGGGACGTTAAAAAGAAAATTGTAGCTCATAAATTGACATGCGCATAGCAGAGATACGACTTTAAAATTAAGACATATTTTAATCGTTATGTCAATTATATCGTCTCTATCAGGTCTGATTAAGGTAGTGAAGGTTAGAAGGTGTTTAAAAATAATGTACGGAAATAAGGAAATGCAAAAGAATGTCAGAAAACAACACCCTACAAT
>NW_019723065.1:0-339 GCF_002891405.2 Cryptotermes secundus
TCGGTCCAACTGATCTTCTCGATCCTTCTCCAACACCACATTTCGGAACTTTCAAGATGTTTCAGCCCCATACACAGCTATGCTCCAAATGTAGCATTTCACTAGTTTCTTCCTCAAATTTAAGTCCAATTTGCTGGTAAAAAGACTCTTCTTCTTGCTAAATGAAGCTTTTGCCATGGCAATCCTGGATTTAATTTCACTAGTACACCTTCCATCATCTGTTAACAAGCTACCCAAATATTTAAAACATTTCACATTCTCCAGTTGTTTCTGGTCTATCTTCATTGTGACTGCGGTTGGTCGTCTCGAAATTTTCATTACTTTTGTTTTCTCCACATT
>NW_019723066.1:0-946 GCF_002891405.2 Cryptotermes secundus
ACCGAAATCCTTGTATCAGACAGAAGTGTTTCTGCAAAACTCATTAATTCATTGTGGAACTTTTGGGAATACAAAAAAGTACTGTGCATCAAATTGAACGAGGATTTCGGCAAACGGAAGGTTTGTGCGTGGTTTGCACCGCCCGCGCTGTCAGGTGATGAAAAACATGCCAGAGTTGAACATTGCAAAGACATGTTACGGTCGGCCCAAAGTGATAATTTTTACGAAATCGATTGTTACTGGTGACAAGACATGGGGTTTTCAATATAGGCCTCTCACAAAGCGGCAGATTGCAGCGTGATTGAGCCCAAAGGAGCCGAAACCAAAGAAAGTGCGTATGCAAAAGAGTCGAGTAAAGACACTGCTAACTGTTTTCTTCGATTCCAAAGGAATCATTCTCAAGGAATTTCTGCCAGAAGGTCAGACAGTGAATTTTGATTATTATCTCGGGTTCCTCAATCGTTTGTGGGTGAGAATTCTGCTCGCTCATCCACGACAATGCCCCACCCCACAAATCGAAGATCGTGCGCGATTGTTTGGCCAGAAAAAGGATCACAATCCTTGATCATCCTCCTTATTCGCCAGATTTGGCTCCAGCAGATTTCTGGTTGTTCCAAAAACTTAAGTTGGCGATGAAAGGAGACCGTAACGACACCATCCACGACATCCAAAGGGAATGTACCGTAGTTTTAAATCCGATTCCACAAAAGGAGTACAGTGACGGTTTTCAAACACTTTTCAAACGATTCCATCTATATACTCGTATTGATACAGAAGGAGAGTATTTTGAATAAAAAGAGTGAAATTTTGGAAATAATTCACGTCTTGTATTTTTAATGAACAAAGTCCTAACAGAACCTGGACACACTGTATAAAAAAGAGAACCTCTCACACACTGCACGAGGGCCACTTGCGTACAGGGAGCAACACTCTATTCCACCCACAC
>NW_019723066.1:1705-3191 GCF_002891405.2 Cryptotermes secundus
TGAAAACGAGGCTATCAATGACCTACTACATATAATCAAAAATACTGTGACATGTTGACCCCTACCTCCCCAGCGGCACGTAGCGGTAACGTAGCGCTCGCGTAATAGGCGAGTCATCTCCCCGCCACTCTCCCCGCGGTGACGTCACGAGCGGAGCCGAAGTTAGCCGAGTCCCCGTATTCTGGTAGCTATGCAACGCGCAACGCGCGGTGACGCCACGGTGACGCGGAACCGCTTCCTACTGTGACGTGGCACGCAACAGGCACCACTGCGGATATATAAGGGAACTGCACAGCAGCTACCAGTCAGTCATAATGTGGCCATCGCCGAAGACTTTTCCGAGTTGTAATGTGAGCAGTCGCCAAGTTAACTAGTAGTCGAGCGAGCGTGTTATCAACAGTTCTCCAGTCAGCCGACGACAGTTGGAGTATAGCAGCCGTCGCGGAAATAAGAACCGTACGTGTGTGTAATTGTGTAATTGAGAGTGTGTTATACAGTGATACATAGCTCCCCTACTGTAAACGTGTAGACTACTGAAGACAGAGTGAACTGATTTGCGCATAGGGTTATAAAGTGTGAAACCCCGCAACTGTGTTATAATTAATTGTAGCCGTTATTTGAAGATTGTTAAATAAACCAATTAAACATCTCTACGGTGTATTCTGTAACGAAACACGTTACATGGGTGTCAGAAGTGGGATTTGGACTTACACACGTGACCGACGAGATTCGATCTCAAGACACGTGACAATTTGGTGTCCGAATCAGTTACGAACTTATACACGCGAAAACAAAATGGAGAAACAAGATTTGAAGCAGATGAAGGAAATGCTGGCTAGAATGGAAGCAAACCAAGTAAAAGCAGATGCCGACCGAGAGCGGATGGAGGAAAATAGGAGGAAAGAGAAGGAAGAGATGGAGGCAAGTCTAGAAGAGGAAAAGCCGGCCACAGTGGACGCGAAACCTGCCGCGCCACGACAAGAAGAGGTCCCCTTAGTGATACCGGTGGGAGCGACGATTGCCTGCCTAGTAATGGAGGCACGTCAAGAAGACGAAGAGCCGGCCTCAGTGCACAGGAAACCTGAGGCGGCAGAACAACGAGAGGTACCCGTAATAGACGCCGAAGTAATGCCGGTCGGAGAACCGAAGAAGAAAAGGCGTAGGGACCGACATCGACGAAAAATGAAGAACCCGATGCGGGAAAGTTGTGGACCCCAGAATAAATTTGCCGTCGTCAGCAGGAAGGTGTCCCGCCGTGCAAGAGTGTCATGGCGCCGGAGAAATATCTTCAGGAAATCTTGGACCCGAGGAGATCATGCGTCCCGGACAAAGTTGGCTGCCACCTGCAGGAAGATATCCCGCCGCGCGACAGTGGCACGACGTTGGGGAAATGACTCCAAGAAGGAAACTCCCCAGGGAACCTTCGGATACCGGAGAAAGGACTTGGCGCCACGGTCTCGCGCCAGCAAGAGGCGGGAAGTCCAGG
>NW_019723066.1:3197-3369 GCF_002891405.2 Cryptotermes secundus
CGAGTGCAAACAACGCATCAAGAGCTGTTACGTCGATGTAAGAAATTTCCGACGAAAGACCTGATGAAGGATTGGACCTTGTGGAGGGGACGACCCCCTCCAAAACGGAAAAGACACTTCAAGCAGCGGAGGAACCGGTAGTGTAGAAATACCGGCCTCCCAAGGAAGAATG
>NW_019723067.1:0-273 GCF_002891405.2 Cryptotermes secundus
ACAAGGACTTTTACACTGCTAAAACGCATGGTGCAGAATATGTATCACACTGCTAGAACGCATGGCGCAGAAAATGAATGAATTTCGGGATTTTTTTTTTTTGGAATGAGTGTAACATTTTTTTTACAGACATTAAAATCTGTAAATTAGAATATCTGATTCTATATTCTTTCTACATTAAAGGAGCGTTCATTTCGTTCGTTTATCATAAAAAATGTAGAAATTACACCATTTTCAGAAACATGCTTACAATTTCATCGCTCTAGAAGGTCG
>NW_019723068.1:0-470 GCF_002891405.2 Cryptotermes secundus
AAAAAAATCGTTAACTATGATCTCCACTTATCACAGTCATGAAACAAGGACTGTTAGAATTAGAGGCAAGAAAGTGGCCAAGCCAGTTTCAGTATTGGATTACACAACAAGTCAATGATAGGGGTTGATTTGAAGGACCAGCTGCTTCACTCTTATTTGACTGAGAGGAAGCACATGAATAAATGGTACATGAAGTTATTTTGCAGGCTCTTGAACACCTCAATACTGAATGCAGTGATAATATATAGAGATAACACAGGCAAAATTACAGATCAGCTGTCATTCAGAATTCAGTTGAGTGAGGGACTTTTTGTGAAATATGCGAATGCTGTGGAACATCAAGTGCCAGGCCAACATTCACCAGACAATACAGTGCCCCGTCTAACAGAACGATATTTTATAAGCAAGATTCCTCCAACGACAACAAAATCTAGACCAAAGAAAAGGTATGTTGTGTGTCTTACATGTTC
>NW_019723069.1:0-209 GCF_002891405.2 Cryptotermes secundus
AAAAATTGGTTAAAATTAAATAAATTTAGAAGAAATCGTAAAAAATAATTAATTTTACTTAAATTTAGTGCAAATCTCTCATAAGTTGGTTGAAATGCTTTAAATAATATTGAAATCGTCATAAAAATTGTTAGAATTCCATAGATTAAATTGATATCGTTCAATAAATGGGTAAAATTACTTACGTCTTCATGAAATCGTTTAAAAGT